>NC_040885.2:18784083-18801583 GCF_900634795.4 Betta splendens
CAGGTTTTACACCTCCACTGATGCTTAAGGTTCATCTTCATTCCCACTTTTACTGCTTTGACTGTTGCTGCTTTGCCAGTTTGCGCCAGTTTGCGCCAGTTTGCGCCAGTTTGCGCCAGTTTGCGCCAGTTTGCGCCAGTTTGCGCCAGTTTGCGTTTGGGTTCTTACCTGAATTGTTCCCATGGATGTGGTTTCGCGGCTCAGGTTCAGAACCTACATGTGGACAGGATCCACCTCCAACACAGGCAGCTACAGCAGGAAACGTATCGCTCGGCAGAGGGTAACGTCCCCCAGTTGCTAGGCAACAGAGTTTGACAACAACTTATGAGCAGACACTGCACTTAGCGGCAGGAAAAAGCAAACAATGTGATGAAGAAAACGGCGGTTTGTCGACTCCTGGACGAAAAGCTGAGAAAAGTCCAGCATCATAAAGACACAGTGAGTGGACGGTGCTGCTGGATGATGTCATGGAACGGCCTCCTGCTGCTTGTTGTGGACTGGAGTAAAGCTCTGATTGATGGTTTCACACGAACACGAGTTCAGGTCTGGACTCGCTTGTTTTTACATTAACTTTGCTCCATGAACCGAGGTTTTTCTGCATCTCGTGTTATTTTTACCAACTTCACTCGATGTAAGATTCCATCAGACTGACTCCACATCCAAAGCCACTTTGATCGTCAGGACATTACTGTTATGTTTTGTGATAACATTATGATTTTCCTGATCTCAGCCTTTTGC
This sequence comes from Betta splendens, assembly GCF_900634795.4. NCBI lineage: Eukaryota > Metazoa > Chordata > Actinopteri > Anabantiformes > Osphronemidae > Betta > Betta splendens. The sequence goes on from NC_040885.2 coordinate 18,784,822, forward strand.
CTTTCATGTGTCTCCTTTTGTTTTTCCGTCTCGTTTCTCTCTCTCCTCTTCTCATCTTTTCCCGTCTCTTTCTCTCCGTGCTGCTTCCTTCCCTTTTTTCATCCCTCTCTCTCTCACCGCATTCGTCTTTTCCCAGCTTCATTTTTGCCTCAGTCTATCAGTCTCTCTCTCGGCTGGAGGTAAATAGGGCTCCTAATAAAGTGCTAATTAATCTCTGGTGACAAAATCAAAGAAAGCGCATCTGCATTGCTGAAAGGAGCCACGGAGGAAGAGGAGGAGGGGAGGAAAAGGGTGAGACAGGAAGAGGGGGAGGAAAGGTGGAGGCAGAGGTAGACTCAGACTTACTGGAACATCTGCACACAGTTTGTTTGCGTACAGGGAGGAGCGTGACCTTTCCACTGCATTGTTAAAATGCTCCTGTTGTTCTTTTGCTCTGGAGGATTTTCACACTCACACCGTTTGAACCTGACATTTCACTGTTTGCTAAATGTGGCTTCTGGTGAGCGTCAGGCATCAACACGCAGCTGCATAAACAAGGGCTGAGGTCCGAAGAGACGGACGGGGCACCTCCAGCAGCAGAGGTTTATCTGCTGATATGAGTTAAAGACTCAGGTCTGGATCCCGACTTTGCCTGAAGAATGTGGCATCGACGTCATCTTCAACAGAATGAAGTTATATAAGAGCAGAATGTGAGAAAATAAATGGAGAAACTCTGGGGATGACAGAGGAAACTGGGTTATGTGATGGAGGGGCACAGCAAAAGTGAGAGGGAAGAATGGGAAAGCCATTACTTTGGAGGATGGAGAAAAAAGGCGATGGAGCGATGCTGGGAAAAAGCCAGAGAAGTTTCAGACGCTTCACAAGGATTTATGTATAAAGACGATAAAATGTGGTGAATAACTTTAGGTTTTATTAGTCATCGGGAGCTTTTCCACTGGGCTCCACTGATAACAGCATTATGCATGTAGCATCGGATGAAAAGCATCAAATTAGACTCAACTTAGGCCTGTGTTTGCAGACAGATCCTCCTGCACTCGAGCGCGAGTCTGAGTAATTGTCAAACAGCATAAAGGCTGATGAGAAGCCGCATTAATAATCATGTTCTGTGTTCATTATAAATGACTGCTAACTGCCAGCTTCGCCTCTTTGCATCTTTCAGATCTTCCAGCGCTGACTTCAGATTTCAAGGCTGGAGAACTTTTAGCTCCCAGAAACAAACCACCTTTCTTTCAGTGGAGCGTTGGAGCAGACGGAGGCGCAGATGATGAGCGAGTCCCGTGTCCAAGGTTCAAAGGTCAAATACACGGAGCTCAGTCAGAGCGGTGTGGATGAGTGACTGGAACGGGTTCAGGGCACTGATATCAGGCCTCAGAGCGGAGCCTGTGGAACGGTTAATCTGCAGAATAACTAACAGAAGCCTGGAGAGCGACGCCGCTGCCGCCTGCTTCCCTGTGGGTCACTGTGTAATAGGTTTGATGCGACTTCACAGGCAAACCTGCTGCTCCTGGAATTATTAAGCTTCAGAGACTTTCACTGAGTGGAAAGGAAAATCAGGCAACCTGTCGCCCTGCAGCTCCACAAAGCAGAGAGACCACAGGAACCTGAGCCTGTGGGTTTTTTACCCTCAGAAAGTCTGAAGGGCTCAGCAGACAACACAGAACAGCTGATACCAACCTTGACCTTTGACCTCTCAGTAGGCAGCGGGGTTCAAAGGAAGGCGCTAATTGATACTAGCACTGTTTCAGCCCAGACGCTGCCGCTCACAGTGAGTTACATCAGACTGAGGCGTCAGAGGACCTGAACAGTTGCTGCTGTTTTTACTGTTGATGAGAGAACTTAACACCTGACGTCACTCACTTCTTATCAGTCGGTTGAAGACGGAACATTTCAGCCTCATTTCAAGCACAGAAACTGCTGTTAATGAATGAAGGTTTGTGATGATGCGGATGCTGTGATGGGTGAAGTTACAGCTGCTTCTCCTCAGATGCTCCTCTGGTTCACAGCTGAGACTCGAGACCTCAGCTGTGAAAAACACCTCCACCCCAGAAAGCAGTCAGAACGACGGAGCCTCGTGACGATCACACCGTTCTGATTCGCATGAATCCCACGACGCCGCAGTTCGCCCTCACGGCCGATAGGCGGCGTTCTGTCCCCATTTGACGGCTTTTCCGCGGCGTCTCCAGCGTCGCACTTCAAAGCAGTAGCTCCACAAATTCATAAATAAATCAGCCAAAGAGGGAAAACGGCTCATCGCATCCCACAAACACGAGCAGGCGACTGAGGGCGCGCACGCGCTGCAGCAGCAGGAATATGAAACACCCGCTCACGATAAACGAGCGATAACGGAGAATGCAACTACAACCGACACGGCCCCCGGAGGAGGCAATACTGGGAGTACTGGGAGTACTGGGATCTGAAAGAGGACGCAGAACCCTGAAATACCACCTTAAACCACCACACGTACAAAAGCCCTGAAATGGAGCTTTATGCAGCGAAAAAAGCTTCAAGCATGAAATCGAGTCGCTTCAACTTTAAGGCAGTTCATCAGAAACAACGAAGGTTTATGAGAAAGCGGACGCGTTAATGAGAGAGAGTCGACAACACCTGCGCCGTAAAAACGAGGAGACGCCGTTAACTCCCATTAAGAGTCAAACGGCGACGGACAGTGTGAAGTTAGAAATGGCCTGAGACGGACGCGAACTTTGCGTAAAACAAAAGTAAAGGCGTGACGTCAGCGCGTGTCTCGTCTTTACCTTTTAGCAGCAGCCGTCTCTTCAACATGGCCTGAAGAAAAAGCATCTTCCTTCACTCCGCGTCGACTCTGGCTGAAAACGATCTGCTCATGGAAGCGGCGCAGGAGCAACTTGTGTGCGCGTCTCGCGCTCTCTCTCCCTCTTTATTCGTGGCTCCCTCTCTCTTCACCCCCCCCCCCCATGTCTTTACTCTTTCAAAGGGACGCCCTCCGCATTGACACCAGCCGAGTTTCTGTGCGCGCGTGCGCTTTTGCGCGTTCACCAAAAGCGTTGAGGAATAAAACGCCTGTGACAGACTTCAAGCGGGTCTGTTCTCAGTCCGACGGTGCCATTGGTTCTGATCCGACAGAGCTGACATCCCTGTATTTACATGTTCTCCTCCTCCTTTTCTTTATACACTAATTTAATTACAGCATTCTCTCTCTCGCTCGCTCGCTCCAACTTCTCATTTTCTTTCCTGATTATGCAAAAAATTGTAGCTCAAAGCCTTCGGGACTTCTGATGCCCTACTTCTTTTTCCTTCTGAGTCTGTGTCTACTGGGTTTGTGTGTGCGTGTGCGTGCGTGCGTGTGTGTGTGTGCGTGTGCGTGCGTGCGTGCGTGTGTGTGCGCGCGTGCGTGTGCGTGCGTGTGTGTGCGTGTGTGTGCGTGTGCGTGTGTGTGTGCGTGTGTGTGTGCGTGTGCGTGTGTGTGTGTGTGTGTGTGTGTAAGGCCAGCCAAAGTGTAGCCAAAAGATGAAAGCCTCTAACACTGAAACCCACCACATCATGACTTATTTCCTGGCTCCCCTGACACTTAGTGATCATAAAGTGGCCGAAGTGGCTCGGAGCCAAGACATACTCCCTTTCACACACTCAGACCTGTCCCATTTATTAATCCTGTGGTACAAACCCAGTGGTTTGTGTGTGTTTGAGAGCCTCCCTGAGTGAAAAGGAGGGAAATATCCTACAGAAGTTCATACAGCAAAGTTAAACCCAAACTCTGACTCTCAGCTTAAGCCTTTTGCAGGAAGAAACTGAAAATCAACTCAACAACCACAAAACATGTAGAGTAAAAACTTCAGCACATCAAACAGTAAAACCTCTGCATTCATTCAACCCTGAAGTCATCTGAAACTCAAAGTCAGCAAATTAACCTTTAGTCCAACCTTTCATTTCAGATCAGAGAACCACTCTACAAGCAACCAATGCTGTTCAGTTTCAGGCACTGCTACATCTGCATAAGCCATTGAGTCAAAAACAGTCCACAAGCTGCAAGTTAATATGAAAAAATGTTCTCCAGCTTTGACCTCAGCTCACTAGGCTTTAACCTTACGTCATCACTGCTGGCAGCTCACTGCTCACCTACAGATACAGCTTATAACAAAGTTTATAACAAAACAAACACACCAGCACCAGATGATTATGAGGAGAACAGACTTCAGCACCACGGACAGCAACAACAATCCAGATGTTGGTCTTTAGTGAACTCACAGTCTGTCGTCTGTTCTAACCGACACTTTAACTGTAAGATGCTCAGTCGTGTCTGGTTCCTCAGACTCTGACTGAGACTTAACGAAACCATTAGAAGCTTCACTGTATTTGTTGCAGGATTCTTGCATCTGGTTGCATTACTTTGCACCCATTCGTGTCCCAGCGTCCACCCACGGTGATTCACGACAGACAGACAAAATGTGAGAACAGGCTCATTCATCACTTATTCATCCTTTGTGATGAAACCCCTGCATCTTTGTCGTCAACCTGTTGTGTCTAACGCTTTTCTTCAGTTCCACTCATTTACTGCAGCAGGAGACGAGCAGCTTCCAGCCGGTCGCAGAGGTGCCGTCACCCAGAGGAACCGGAGCGGTTCCTCCTGAAAGGCAGAGGGCCTTTGATCCCTCACTGTGTCAACCACGCGAAGTGAGGAGTCCGCTGAGAGAGAGCGCGGCTGAGAGCTCCAGACGCTGCTGTTTTCATCTCATCTGCTGCTTGAGAGTGTGACCTCAAAACAGAGAAGCCTGGCAAGATGTGTGCGTGTGTGACGGGAGGCTGAGGTGCTGTTTGAAACCGGTGTCAGTGAGGGACGGAAATGAAGGAGGAATTCAGACAATTAGGCTTCTCCAGGTGCCATGAAAACATAGAAGTGAAGAAAGTGGATAATATTTAGATTTTATGCCAAAGAAAATACATGAACATCATTCAAATGTCCAGCTATGGAAGAGAACAAGCAGACAAAGCGCCTGGTTTGGTTCTAGGAGTTAACTGGTCCAGTACGAGGTTCTGCAGACCCGTCAGCGTTCTTCCTGCTCCGAGGAGGAACAGCTGGAATCTGAACAGCTGGAATCCGAACAGCTGGAATCTGAACCCTGTCGACGCCATCTCCCGGTCTCTATTAGTAGAAGTTCAGGAACTGATGATCCTCTTCAGTTTGAGCCCAAAAAGACCAGGTGAAGAATTGCTGCCACAAATCAAGTAGAACAGAACTCCAGAACCGGTGCAGCTCAAGTCATCGGGAACGGGGCCTGGCTCCGATCCTCTTGTTCAGAGCCTCATCCTCTGCAGACTCCTGTTTCCATCGCATCGTTCCCTCCGGTGACGTCGTCTTCTGCCACGTTAGGTCGTCACCATAATGCATGTGAATGTCAACTGTTTGCACCTTCAACCGCACAACAAGCCTCATCTCCCGCTCACGTTTCTGGGCTCTTGACCCGGCGTGTCAACAGGATGTGCTAAAACAAGCGCTCCTCATGTTTATTTCATGTGTCAAACATGACTCATTTGCCTGAAGATACTTCACACCAGAGCGAGATGAATAATCCATAAGTAGATGTGAAGTTTGGCAACGGCTGCAGAGTCGGACGGGGCGTGAACCGTTGCCTGGGAGACGGAGGACGCATCGATCCGTCACTCGTGTATAATTGTTTCACCTGCTCATTACTGGAACAGGCAGCAGAACAAAGAGGAGACTTCGCTCTCGTCCTTGTTACTGAGCATTCGCTCGCGCCGCAGCTTTTTAATCCGTCTCCAGCCGCGTGTCTGGATGTTCAGTCAATAGACCTGAAGAGCTGCTACTCTGATGGATGCATCAGCGCTTCCTCTGGTGAAGTGAATGTAGGCGCCTGCATCCGATTCCTTTCTACAGGTCAGAGCAGGTTGATTAACTCCGTCCCACCTGTGCATCGGGGTGAATAAACCAAACAGCAGCTCTGTGAGGACAATAACCTCCAGCTTCTTCTGACTCTGACTCAACCTCCGTGGAGCGTCGGAGGTGACGATTCTTTACTTTAGGGTTTCGCTGTTTAATATTCATAACCACACACGCATCACAACAACAAAGGCCAAATGAAAACGCACTGGATGAGCCTGGATCAGACCTCAAGCTTTTCTTTGTCTGTTTGAACGTTTGTGGGTAGATTTTATCTGAATGAATCTCAATAACTTGAGCGTGGTCATATTAAAGCACTCACCTCTGGCTAAAAGTCGAGGGTCACGGTGACGGCATCTCGTTTCGGATTCACTGTTTTTTCTGTGTTTTCCAGCTGCACGTAGCATTAAATCCTGCCTGGTGAAGCAGCACACAGTGTGTGACAGACAGGAGCTGCCTCGTTGTTTAGTATTTTTAGGCACTCGTCCTACTTTCCCAGGTAATAAACTGCTGCTCAACCTTTCATGATGTCTTGGCAGGTCTCTGCAAAACCAATTAGCACTGTCGAAGTTCTTGACATTTAATTTGAGTACAACAGCCTCACATTAAGATGCGTTCAGTGTCTTTGTGGGAAACGGTGATTCTGGGCGTTTTGCGCCACAGCTGAACACATGCAGACCTGCTGTGCGTCGCAGTCAATAATCACACGGGCGCTAGAAAATCCCAGCGACACTGATGGACACGCTGAGTAATACAAGGTCTCCCTGCCTCTGCACAAAATCCCCCGAGGGCCCTGAAGACCACACGCTGTCTTATCAAACAGCCGCAGTAACGAGTGAAAGAACAAGGCCTGTGGCCAAGATACTTCACAAGATTTGTTCAGCGCTTCCACCATCAATCACAGCAACAAGCCCCGGCTGTGATTAAAGACTTAAGTGATTCTCCCGCTCCCTCTCCTTCCTGTGCTTCTGCTTCTGTAACTGCCTGCGCTGACTATTTCTCAGATTGGTTTTGGTGCAGGACGAAGCGGCTGAGGTTCCTGGGAGTGGATGAGTTCTAAGCTTTTAACCCGTGCCTTTACTTCACACTGACATTAAAGCGTTTCGCTGCAGCAAACAGACGTAAAGTAAATTGTTCTACACGACTTTTAAATGAGCTGTGTCTGGATCTGAGTTCACCACCGGCTGCCGGTGTGAATAATGGATTAAAGATGTGATGGAGATGAGACGAGGACTCAAATCAAACGGGCCATTTGGAACAAGTCCAGACCACGTTGTTCCACTTCTTTGGTGAGAACTTTGAATTGTGGGATTCATTTCACATGGATGATTTTAGAAACGTTAATCTGCTCCGCTCTGATTTCAGCGACAATTACTCTGCTCATTTTCTCACTGTCATAAAGTGAAGATGCTCTGCAGCCGATTTCAAACCACACACACACACACACACACACACACACACACACACACACACACACACACACACACACACACACACACACACACACACAAACACACACACGCACCACAGCGAAAGAAGCTGCTGGATGAGATACATGTACCTGCAACTCAAGATGATGAAGTGACCCACACATTTGTGTGTAAGGTTGGATTTGTAATGTGTGAAAACTTCTCTTCATGTACTGCAAAGGACATGAAGGGAGGAGGAGGAGCTGGGGTCTGTTCTGTTTCACCTGCTCAGTTACGCTGTGAGACCAGAGCAGAGTTCAGGAGTTCAGATATAATTAATGAACTAAAAGCTGAGATATTCTGCATGTGAAAGCAAACAAAGCCTGTTTTTCAGTCTTGCCGCTGTTTTCAGGGTTCGTTGGTTTAATCAGGCGCTCGCTTTCATCGCTGGGTGTCTCTGATGTACCATGAATATACGCTAGGCTGGAAATGTGCAGTAGAATGTGAGGGAGGAGGAGGTGGAGCGAAGCTGGGACCCATTAGGACGGAAGAGGCGACGGAGGCGGGTCGTGATGAACAAATCCAACAGCTGGAGCAACGTGCATGGGATGTCGTTACCATGGAGACGAAGGGACTGATTCCTGAAAAGTGCGTATTCTGCATCTCGTCCATGACTTATGTCCTCTGTCACAGGACTTTATTTACTTAAAGTAGAATAGACGCATCCTTGGGAGAAGAAAGCGTGTTTAGTGAGGTTACGTTTTACCGTGAACACCCTGAAATGTAATTAGTTTGAGCTGAGTGAAAACGTGGCTGTGAGTGGCGGCATCCCTTCAACTCGTCAACTCGAGCCTCTGCAGCGAACAGCTGATCCGATAATGATGGCTTAAACACAAGGCGAAGGGAAAGAGGCTGGTAACAAACCACAGTACACAACACGACCCCGTTGACCCACTCAGACTGTTTATGAAGCCAAGCAAGAGAGAACGAGTGGGCCAAACGTGCGTGTGGCCTGAAACAAACAGCCTCCTGCGTGATAAGGAGCAGCGGACGCGGAGGTGCACGCGTGATCGACCCCGGCAGACATAACAGCGTTAGCTTAACAGCGCCTGTTAAGCTAACAATGTTAGCTGTTAAGATAACATCGTCTGTTAGCTTAACAGTGTTTGTCAACTTAACATTGTCTGTTAGCTTAACAGCGTCTGTTAGCTTAACAGTGTTTGTCAACTTAACATTGTCTGTTAGCTTAACAGCGTCTGTTAGCTTAACAGTGTTTGTCAACTTAACATTGTCTGTTAGCTTAACAGCGTCTGTTAGCTTAACAGTGTTTGTCAACTTAACATTGTCTGTTAGCTTAACAGCGTCTGTTAGCTTAACAGTGTTTGTCAACTTAACATTGTCTGTTAGCTTAACAGCGTCTGTTAGCTTAACAGTGTTTGTCAACTTAACATTGTCTGTTAGTTTAACAGTGTCTGTTAGCTTAACATCGTCAGATCAGCCAGAGGAGATCAGAACAGGATCTGCTGATGGCTGCCTGGGTGGTGTGTGTGTGTGTGTGTGTGTGTGTGTGTGTGTGTGTGTGTGTGTGTGTGTGTGTGTGTGTGTGTGCGTGCGTGCGTGCGTGTGCGCGCGCGCGTGCGTGTTCAGGTTCTGGTGGTGATGAAAGTGTACTGGGTTGAGGAGCTGGCGCTGCCTTCGCTCTCCATTTAAAAACTAATATTGCGTTTTGTTCTTCAACTTGTTAATTGAGCGGTGAAGTGAAATAAGAACAAAGAGAAGCTGGAGATGGAGCTTGGACTGAAGCGGGACGCTGTCAGAACGAGGCCGCGTTCTGACTCAGGAGCAGTGAAAACACGAGGCCGCTTCGAGAAGCAAATTAGAAATCCTGCAAAATCGCAGGAGTCTTTCTCAGCGTCTTAGTGCTGAATAAGTAACATGTCCACACAGAGAAATTGGATCCAGCCGAGTGCGTTTGAAGTTTTAAAGTCACGGCGCAGCCTCTGTGATCCTGATACAAAGACTCCGCTCCGTTCAGTCACAGATCTGCTTCCCCAACAAAACACCCTGCGTCCGTACGGAGCGAGCGCCTCTGCTGCCGCCGCAGCTTCAGGCGCCTTCATTCATTTCTCATTTTGCAGAATTATTATTATTACATTAACGTGCCACCACTGTAATTACTGACGTATTGTGATTATTATTAGTCGGAGCATTTCCCGCTTACAGAATGATTGTGTTCACGTTGCATTCAAGGACCGGCCTGTCTCTAATTACTGCAGCATGCGTTATCTCCACATTCCTCTACTACAATTTACATTTCCATATTCTTATTCTGTCCTCTTTCCTAATGATCAGAACCGCTTTCCTCCCAACCTTCAGCTTCGCTCATCCTCCCTCTACGTTTATTTTGTCAGATTATTCCCTGTCATGACGATCTGTCGGCCTGTGCATCCATCTGTCCTCCCCCTCGTTCTCTCACTCCTCATCCCTCACCTTCCTTTGCCTCTAATGAGCAAAATGTCGTCGGTCTCTGCTCCAGATATGTCAGAAATCTCCCTTGACACAATCAAACATTCATCACACAGACGCAAACATGTGAAGCTTCAGAGGGTAGTTTGATCACAACCTTTTCTGACTTCCACGCCAGCGTCCTTCTTCCTTTATGCTGCGCCGTCATGTTTGTGAGTCAAACCCAGTCCCAGAGTGGAGCCACACGACTGTGCTTGTGTCCTTACAGTGAAGCTGACGTTCAGCGCAGGAGCGCAGACATCAGGACAAGCATCCGTGAGGCCAGATCCTTTGAATCAGGCCGATTATTATTAACTCAGACCCACAGTTTAAAGTAATGAAGCAGAATTTCACCTGGAGACAGTTCAGAATATTTGTTCTTGTTTCTTTATTTGTTGCCAGACTTGATAAAACGAGCACCAAAGAAACATGTCTGCAAACAACGCTGAACCTGCACATTCCCAGCACAGACGATACATCTGCGTTCAGCAGATGTGAGGTGATGCCTTGCTAAAGGGCAGGGCCACTGCACATTCACTGCTGGAGCCAGTGTGGCTTTAACATCCAGCAGCAGAGGGCACTGACGCCACAGAGAGGAGTCAAGGCTCCACTGGAGGAAGGTGTGTGTGTGTGTGTGTGTGTGTGTGTGTGTGTGTGTGTGTGTGTGTGTGTCTGTGTGTCTGTGTGTGTGTGTGTGCGTGTGTGTACGTGCATGCGTGTGTGTGTGTGTGTACGTGCATGCGTGTGTGTGTGTGTGTGTGTGTGTGTGTGTGTGTGTGTGTGTGTGTGCGTGTGTGTGTGTACCTGCATGCGCATGTGTGTGCGCGTGTGTGTGCATGCGTGTGTGTGTACCTGCATGCGTGTGTGTGTGTGTGTACGTGCATGCGTGTGTGTGTGTGTGTATGTGTACGTGCATGCGTGTGTGTGTGTGTGTGTGTACGTGTGTGTGTGTATGTGCATGTGTGTGTGTCTGTGTGTGTGCGCGCGTGTGTGTGTGTGTGTACGTGCATGTGTGTGTGTGTGTGTGTGTGTGTGTGTGTGTGTGTGTGTGTGTGTGTGTGTGTGTGTGTGTGTGTGTGTGTGTGTGCGTGTGTGTGTCCACCCGCCTCCAGTCTCACCACAGTGGTATAAAACAAACGCCCCTCCACCTCCAGCAAACAAACACAGATGCATTAGTAATGGTGATTATGAGAACGCACGCCGGGTCACACACACTTAAACTAATTAAAACCTGTTTAGTAGGTAAACAAACTGTACACACACATTCATTATGTTCATGTGCACAAATCAGCTGATGACTTCGCTGGCTCCACTGTCTACGGAAACACTTACAATTTTTACATCATGGAAAGAAATCAAGCCTCTGGTCTTTAGGTGAATGTGAAGTTTCTGTTGTCAGTCAGCGTGAAATCAAGTCACGTCAACAGGTTGTTGAAGCACAGAGCTTCATCCTGGAGCTTCAGCAGGAGGAGGGTTCGGTGGCAGCGCTCTGCCTCTCAGCTTGACTCCGTACCATCAGCACCAGCATCACTCTGACTCAGCTCTGAGTCCAAGCTGCTCACCTCACCTGTGGACGCTGTGATCTCTCAGTGCTCAGATCAGTTCCACTCCCTCCTCCTGTTTGATGAAGCGCCCTGTTCTACTCATTTGTCATTTAAGGATGCGTTTCTGGCTTCCGCTGCTGCTGCTCCAGTTCTCAGCTGCATTAAACCTTTTACCCCAGTCATCACAGCACAAACCCAGTCAAACCGCTAATCACAGTCTGTCACACTGGTTACAGCCAAACTGCATGTGTGTGTGTTGGCTTCTATACAGTCAGACGGGTGTGTATGTGTCGTATGTTATGATGCTATGAATAATCCAGATGTGGGTTTCACACTGCTCTGATGCTATGAATAATACAGCCCATTTCTGGCTCACAGTGGATGTTGTACTCAGCCACAGCAGGATGCTGCTGATGTCTGCACTGGTGAAAATCTCCAGCAGCAAACCAGACCAACGTCCTCTTTAAAGAGGCATTAACTGATTTCTGAGGCTTCTACCAACGGTGCAGATCTTAACCTCACACGTGTGCCACACACTGTTTTTAATTGTCTCCACACGCGTCCAGACCTCTTCATTCATCAGAGGTCGTTCCTGCAGTTCAGAGGACGAACTGGCTGTTTTAATTACAAAGTGACCTCTCATCCAACATCATCCAGCAGGAAGCAAAGCTGGTGCAACGCCACGTGAACAGACTTGCTGTCATTCAGTTGTCACCACATGAGCCACATGAGCCACTCAGTGAATGTTAACATGATCTGGAAAAGGAGGAATCCTGCAGTAAAAGAATGAAGAAAGGCTTCAGAAACGCAGAGTCAGGACCCTGAGGTGGACAAGGCTCAAATTAAAATCTGCCTCGCTGCAGTTAAATCAAAGCTTATGAGGACGTCAGCACAGCTGGGATCCAGGACCTCACCAGGTGTCAGGTGTGTCAGCGCTGATTGAAATGAGCCATGAGCAGCTCAGGGCGTGAGTTGCACAGCCGTGGGCCGTGCAGGCGTGCAGCCGTGCAGCTGTGCAGCCGTGCAGACGTGCAGCCGTGCAGACGTGCAGCTGTGCAGACGTGCAGCCGTGCAGACGTGCAGCCGTGCAGACGTGCAGCTGTGCAGACGTGCAGCTGTGCAGACGTGCAGCTGTGCAGCCGTGCAGCTGTGCAGCTGTGCAGCCATGCAGCCGTGGTGTGGGTCCCACAGACGCCGCCTCCATCCAGGCTGCGCTGCAGGGAGCACGCGGCTGAGATCAACACTGGCTCCTTGAAAGCGGCCCGAAGCAGGAGGCCGTCAGAGGCACTGGCCTCTGCTCCTGGACTCGTTCCTGATGCTTCCTTAGGCTTCGCCTGGTCCTGGTGTCCTACTGCTCACGAGGCAGTAACTCAGTGAGTCTGGCAGCAGGTACCAGTAAACTTTCATTATAAAATGCCGAACATCATGGAGGCTGTGATTTGAATGACTACAGTGCTTCATTCTTTACCATTATTCTTATTTTCCTCTCTCCACTTTTATTTATATTTTAATCTCCATGTCATTTTGTTCTGAAGAAATGAGAACAACCTGATTGGTTTAATATATTTCTACACAGTTGCCTAAAATACTCCAGCATCACGTGTATAACAGTAACCACCTACTACTAGACGTTACAGTAACATTAGTAACACCCTGAACCGTCTAACATTGTGTGCATCAAACATAAATGGAGTCTAGTAACCTGAGTCAGATCACATGTTACAGAGCCTCCAGAGGCCACATCTCTCCCTGACGCAGCGTCTGCCTGCATCCAGTGGAGTGGACGGAGCCGGACGGAGCCCACTAAATGAAACCATCATGAGATCAAAAGCGAGGACATGGTTTATAAATGACTCCGACGTTGCCTCAGCCACAAATGGAATACGAGCTGGTCCCAAATCACTCTGAATTTACACACACGTTTCTTCCCCTTAAGAATTTCATTTTAAAATGATTCCAGTTACAGTGTGAAAAATGGGCCACTTGTTGTGGAACAATGACTGCTGACATCAAAGCAAAACTCACTGCTGATTAAACTCTGGTTCTTTCAGAAGATGGAGCTATGGAACGAGAGCAAAATCCGAAAACACAGGAGCCGACCTGCAGCTCAAAGGAGGTCACAATAATTAGATGCTCATGAGTGTTCTGAGAATCATCACACATTACATCTGCACTGGCAAGTAGTGTCATAGATAAACAATGAGATGAGATGCTCCAACCCACAGCTACATGTGAACGACATAAACAAATGCTGCTCAGAGGTTCAGCTACAGCTGGTAACAGGATGAAGAACGTGCACAAAGTCAGCTCTCCATCCATCATCCTATCATCAGGAAACGGCTCCTTCAGCTCGTGCTGCTGTTGCCGTTCCTTCCTCTCTAAGACACATGGTTTTAACCGTCGCTGCTGTTTGGGAGATTTAACGTGTGACAGTTTGATTATAGGCTTGTTTCTCACTCTAGACCTCGACGTCGCCCACAACACTCCCACTTTGCTTCATACTGTACACAGGAAGTCTCAAGCAAAATAAACACTCTGGAGCCATTGCAAAGATGCAAAGATGAGTGGCGGCTTATAAAGAAATCCTCTTCAATCCATAAGCAAGCAGGCGGAAGATGCGACGCCGGAGCTGCTTTATGAGACGCGTGGTTCTAATCCGAGAGCGCGACGAGGCAGGACAGACAGCGCAACGCGTCTCCTGCAGCTCAGTGGGCAGAAAAGAGCTCCGGTTAGAGCTGATCAAGGTGGAGGCTGCTTAGAAAAGCACACACCTAATGCAGGAGAACGTGGTCCATAATGGAACCAAGTCATTGGCTGCTGACTGTGTGACGTACATCTGTCCGTCCACAGCTGGACCAGAGGCACACGCGCTGCAGCAGGTCACCAGGACCAACACAGACGTCACAATGAGCTTCCTGAGAGCAGCCATGAGGTTAATGAGGATAAAGCTTCCAGCAAAATAGAACAGACATCATCCAGCTGCTACAGAGGAAAGAATCAAGCCTGAACCATAAAATAAGGAGTCAAACAAAAACGAGAGTAGAAATAGAAACAGATTTCTAAAGTACAGCTTCATGTTTTCATGATCACACTTCATTAGAATGAGTGACACGAAGACACAGACTCACTGAAACAGGAGGAAGGAGTAATTTGGACCCTTGAGGCCTTTGGTTCACCTGCAAAGACTGAGCTTCTCATGCATCGGATTTCCTCTCAGGTGAAAACAGGAACTATGTCACCATGAACAGACAGACTTCCTTTTCATTAGACGGTGAGAGAGTAAAAACCAAGCGACACAGATCCAGCATCTCCAGTGGCTCCTGGAGCAGACGCCGGCGGGTCGGGACAGAACCCGTACGTCTGCTGGCCTGGAGCCTCTGGGACGAACGGGCATGAAGCTAACCGCTAATGCAAAGCTTGGATACGAATGAAGGCTGAAAAGCAGCAGAGACGGAAACTAGAGCGACCGCTTGCATTCAGTTAAACAGCTTTTGGTGAAAAAGGGAAATTAGTAGTTAGTGGCTGCAGCTTTAACCCTGTGTTGCTGGTTGCATGGTTGCATCTTACTCCTCAGATCCTCAGATCTGCAGTCTGCTTTATAGGTCCAACGTTTCAGGACAGTAGGAAGCGCTTAGGAAGAAAGTTTACAAATAAATAAACAGTCAACTCAGTAAACAACTAAACGTTGTCACATGTTTGTGTCTTGCTGTCAGCTGTAGAATCTGAAATAAAGGGTAACAGTGATAATTAGCTTGAGCAGTTCAGGTTTCAGCTCTTTGGCTTCATCTGCTTCCAGCACCAGCTGCTCCTGAGGTTGATTAAGCAACAAATAACGAGTGAAACTGGTCCAATCACGACGAATGCACAGGAAGCGCGGCTCAGCAGGAGGCCTCGCGTGCACCGACGGCGCTACGATGATCAGGTTCAGTCACCGTAGCGACTGACTGAGTTATGGAGCTGGACTCACAGAAGCAGCTTCAGGGTGAGGGTATTACTGTTGCAGCTTTCATAAAGAGCTGTGGAATTCAGAGACATAACGGCTGCGGGACGGTTTTCAGCAACTTAAGACCTGCAGACTGGCAGAAAATAATCATCTGCTTCAATCAGCATCAAAGCAAAGTTTAATGATTTTACGCTGCACAGCTCTGCTTCCTTTTACCTGTGACTTAAAGCGGTGGGAAGACAGCCGGCGCTCACACGCGCTGCAGATTCGACCAGCCTCCGCAGAATCCCCTGAATCTCCCTTCACAAGGACACGGCAGCGTGAGCGCTGGCAGAAGCTGATTTTGGCCCGAGGACGGTTTGTCAGCTGCTGTTTGGGTCAGTGTAACGAAGCGGCCAATCTGTCGCCGCTTCTGCCTGTGAACGGTGTCGAACGAAAGCAAATGGTGCAGCATAATGACATGCATCAGGGCGGCGTTAGCATATGTGCATACATATACATCACACTCCACAGGTCTATGTGGAGGCGTGGTCAATGGTTGCACTCCTACAAGTGGAGCTTTAGAAAACACAATCCTGGCATCTAGTTATTTGTTCTTTGCTGTTTTGCAGCTTCGTGTACGTTTGACTATACTCTACTTAAAGCAAAACAGCCGACTGAGTATTCCAAGTTACCTAGCAACCACTGCCATGGAGCGGGATGATGGAGCTGAGCTGATCCTGGAGTTACCAGAAAGTGAGTAAAGTGTTGGTGCAGATAGACAAAGAGGCGTAATGGGCTCTGATCCCTGTCTTTTTATCTCATGAAGGTCAACAAGGATTAGTTTTGGAGAAACATTTGTGTGATTTGTGCAGTTGTAGTTGATTTGCGAAATCAAGTATTGAGCAAAAACAAAACTCCTTTAGTTTCATCAATATTTTCAATATTTAACATTTAGTAAAGTAAATGCTTGGAACTTAAATCACTGAGGAAACTCAATAATAAGTTCAGCATCACGGATAGTTTCTAAAGACCTGACATCAGCACCACGAACAGCTCAGCAGAGACTAAACTGAGTCAAGTAAAACAGAGACTCTATTTTCCAGTTCAGGTGCACCGGTCCATTGGATCAGGTTCTGGAGACGGCGCTGGCCGCTCAGTAATCAGCAGCGGAGACATTTGACCCCTTCACGCCTCCAGAGGAGGAACGACGCTCAAACAGTTCATACTGTACCAGCATAGTGACTCTACTGAGATTTGTTTTTGGTTATTTAATAATTCACTGCAAAACATCACTGAGAAAAACGAAACTCCGGCCCAAAGAGGAAAAGACTCGTCTGTATGTTTGGACTTTCTGATGGTTCAGGCTACACAGAGGAGATAATCTGAGCTGCTCTGGAAACACAACCGGTGTCACTTTTTACAAACGGTGGTTCAGCTGTGCTCCGATAGCGGCTGACAACCCGCGAGTTTCACCACCATGGTCTAAATCTTGGAGGCTCCAGGT
>NC_040885.2:18804083-18806583 GCF_900634795.4 Betta splendens
CAGTCAAAGCTGTGCTCCTGCACACAGGCTTCACTTACACCATTTAATGCCACAAGATCCATGTTCAGACTTAAATGAAACAGGATCTGCAAACATGCAAATGAGAGCAAAGCTCTGCAATCCGTCCTCACACAAAACAAAGCTGCAGGGCGGACAAAGCAAAAGTGTTTACGCACATCATGGAAATGAAATGAGCTGGAGATCAGATCCGCTTTATTCGACTTCAGAGGCGGCGGCGCTTCCTGTGGACGCAATAAAGACGAGCAGAAGTGAAGCGCAGGCTGAAAAAGTGAGGACGCGAGGGAGACGGAGCAATGAGACTACAACAACACAACAGCATCGGCGGCTGTGACACACACACACACACACACACACACACACACACACACACACACACACACACACACACACACACACACACACACACACACACCGTACCCTTGATTCGCCGTCTGATGACCCCTAATTGGCACTTGAGCGAAACAGAGAACATCCTCTCTCTGCCTCTTCTCTTCTGTTTATCTTCTTCCTGCTTTCTTCCTCTCCCTCCTCCTCCTCCTCCTCCTCCTCCTCCTCCTCCATAGTCAGACATAGTGTGAGTCGTACGAATGATAGAAGGAGAGAGAGAGAGACAGCAAGCGAGAGCTATTGGAGCTTTAACCGGTCACATGGTGAAAGAAAGAAAGAGTGGTTTCTGTAGGAGGGATGGCGAGAGTGATCACCCTCTCTCTCTCTCTCTCTCTCTCTCTCTCTCTCTCTCCATCTTTCACCTCTCTCTCTCTCTCTCTCTCTCTCTCTCTCTCTCTCTCTCTCTCTCCATCTTTCACCTCTCTCTCTCTCTCTCTCTCTCTCTCTCTCTCTCTCTCTGTGTGGGAAGTAGTGTGAAATCAGCTGCCTCCGTCTCTCTCTCCTTCTCTGCTACCTGCCGTCTCTACTCTTTTCCTTTCGCTTCTACTTCCCTTTCTTTCTCGTCCTTCTTCTCTTTTATTGATAGCATTTTTTAGGCTGGACCTTCTGCAGCTTTCCAGGATTCTGCAAAGTGCCTCCTTAACAATTTTAGTTCCTCTCTTTTTAACCCTTCATCATAAACAATAACTTCTTCAACTTGTTCAATCTGTTCACCATCGCCTTTGTAATAAACTCTGTGGGGAAACTGCTGCTGAGTTTGGTCTCCAGTCAGTTCACATGTGAGACACTCGTCTGGTTCAACGTTGTAAAACAGTCCAGGTCCACAGAGGATGAACCATAATAACTTTGGTAAATGGCTTTAATACCCTTCAGGTGGGGTTGAATTCTAGACTGAATTATTCATATTCCACCTACAGAAGACACAACAGAGCTGGTTGTTGCTGTGAGCAGTTTGTGCTTGTTGCTCTTTCTGTTGTTGTCTCTCGCCCCCAACACTAATCTCTTGACTTGTTCTTTTTCACTTTAACCGTTCTCGCTCCAAATCATGTGCTGCTGGGCTCCAAATACCTACAATCCACCTCTTCGTCCCCTCTCTGGGAAGGCTGCAGCAAATTGACACAGAGATCAAAGCAGCAAATGACTCGGCTCAGTGGCGGAAGAGGAGAATAGAGAGATGAGGAGGAAGGCAAAGGTGGAGGTGAAGGAGCATTGAAACGGCGGAATCAAGGGAGGAGAGGAAGGAGAGGGAGACGAGGGAGTCGGACGAAAACGAGGGAAGTCCGGGAAAAAAGGACGGATGAAACACGAGAAATGAGGCAAAAATGCTACAAAAAATGAAAAATAGGGACGAAATGTTTCAAAGGTAAAAATATGGAAATAAAAGATGAGTGGAAAACATAAACATTCAAAGGAGGAAAGTGGAACGAAGAATAAAGCAGTTTAGTTGCGGCGAAACTGCAGAAGAGAGGCAGAGATTATAGAGCACGGAGGAAAGAGAGAGAGATGACAGGCGGCTCCTGGAAGAGCACAGGTGAAGGAAGAGGAGAGGAAGAGGAGAGGAGGAGAGGATGAGGAGAGGAAGAGGAGAGGAGGAAGGAGAGAGAAGCGAGAGAGAAGAGAGAGGAGATAAACGCTACCTCTCCCTCTCCTTCCTCTCTGCCTCTCATCTCCGCTCCCCTCTCTTCCTCCTCCTCTGCCTTCCCTCCTCTCCTCTCCTCTCCTCCTTCCTCTTCCCTCTCTTCCTCTTCCTTCTCTCTCCTCTTCTCTTCTTTCTTCTTCTCTTCCCTACTTCCTCTTCTCTTCTTCTTCTTTTCTTCTTCTCTTCCGCCTCCTCTTCTCTTATTCTCTCTTCTCTTCTCTTCTCTTCTCTTCCTCTTCTCTTCTCGCTCCTCCTTCTCCTTCCTCCTTCTCTTCCTTCCTCTTCTCCTTCCTCTTCTCTTCCTCTCTCCTCTTCTCTTCCTCCTTCCGCGCTCTTACTGCTTCTCTTCTCTTCGTCTTATCTTCCTCTCTCTTCTTCTATCACCTGTTCTTTCCTACACTCCACGTCTCATTAAGCTTTCACACACAACACATCCTAGTCAGGCACATCCGC
>NC_040885.2:18811583-18834083 GCF_900634795.4 Betta splendens
GCAGCTCCCTGCTCGGCCGCTTCCTGGACGCCGCTTCCTGGACGCCGCTTCCTGGACGCCAGCGCCGCTTCCTGGACACCGCTTCCTGGACGCAGGCGTCGCTTCCTGGACGCCGCTTCCTGGACGCAGGCGTCGCTTCCTGGACGCCGCTTCCTGGACGCCGCTTCCTGGACGCCAGCGCCGCTTCCTGGACGCCGCTTCCCGTCAGTGTGATGGCACCTGAAGGCAAACGTTGGAGACTTCAGCAGCTGCCTGCTCGGCCGCTTCCTGGACGCCGCTTCCTGGACGCCGCTTCCTGGACGCCGCTTCCTGGACACCGCTTCCTGGACGCCGCTTCCTGGACGCCGCTTCCTGGACGTCGCTGCCTGGACGCCGGCGCCGCTTCCTGGACACCGCTTCCTGGACGCCGCTTCCTGGACACCGCTTCCTGGACGCCGCTTCCTGGACGTCGCTGCCTGGACGCCGGCGCCGCTTCCTGGACGCCGCTTCCTGGACGCCAGCGCCGCTTCCTGGACGCCGCTTCCTGGACGTCGCTGCCTGGACGCCAGCGCCGCTTCCTGGACGCCGCTTCCTGGACGTCGCTTCCTGGACGCCGCTTCCTGGACGCCGGCGCCGCTTCCTGGACGCCGCTTCCTGGACGCCGCTTCCTGGACGCCGCTTCCTGGACGCCGGCGCCGCTTCCTGGACGCCGGCGCCGCTTCCTGGACGCCGCTTCCTGGACGCCGCTTCCTGGACGCCGCTTCCTGGACGCCGCTTCCTGGACGCCGCTTCCTGGACGCCGGCGCCGCTTCCTGGACGCCGTTTCCTGGACGCCGCTTCCTGGACTCCAGCGCCGCTTCCTGGACGCCGCTTCCTGGACGTCGCTTCCTGGACGCCGGCGCCGCTTCCTGGACGCCGTTTCCTGGACGCCGCTTCCTGGACGCCAGCGCCGCTTCCTGGACGCCGTTTCCTGGACGCCGCTTCCTGGACGCCGCTTCCTGGACGCCGCTTCCTGGACGCCGGCGCCGCTTCCTGGACGCCGGCGCCGCTTCCTGGACGCCGCTTCCTGGACGCCGCTTCCTGGACGCCGCTTCCCGTCAGTGTGATGGCACCTGAAGGCAAACGTTGGAGACTTCATCCACCTCCCTGTAATATTTAGCCTGGAACGCTGGAAAGTCAGGCTGCTCCTTAGGAATTCAGGCTGCACCACTTCATTTCACCCGACTTTGATCAGCAGCCGGCAGTGAGAGTTTACCAGCTCCTTCCACAGAACGGCTTCTTCACAAGATCAAATATGGTAAAAGGTGAAAACCTTTCAATTCTTGAAGAATGTCAAAACCGAATGAATTACACATGAGCACATTCCTCAGTGTCACCAATGTCCCACAGTGACCAGACGTATGAAAGATTTATCAACCAACAACCAATAATAGAGACAGGCCTCCACAGTCACCTTCATCATCACCATCATGATCGTCACACGGTGGATGCTCCGTCCTGGTCCTGTCCCTGCAGAACATGGAGCGCTGCTGCTGCTGCAAGTCTAGTGAATAAAAACCAAAACGCTGTCTAATCTAAAACCAGCTCAGCCGGCGACGCTGTGAAGGCTGAACTTCTGCCAATGACAGCAGCAGCAGATGTAAGGACTCTAACAACACACCATGCTCCTCATGCTCCAAATAGCATCAAGAGCAAGAAGCAGCCAGAGAAGGGGAGCTTTTTTCCATGACTCCGTCGTTCTCTCCTGCGCTGCAGCGGAGCCTTTGACAGCGTTCTTTCCCTCTACATCAAGGTGGGAACAGAAAGTCTGCGTCCCTGAATCCAGCGCTTCCCGTCTCCTCTGCATTCACTGATCTGCGCCTCTGTCTTCATAGACTCTCTCTCCACTGTGTGTGAGTTCGTTACATAAAACCAGTGTGTGCCACTAACTGCATGTGAATGTTCACGTCTGACGGAGGCAGAACCAGCGTCTCCGCCCTCTTCATTATTAATCTGCGTCTGTTGAGCCATTATTTAATGACAAATGGTGAAGCTGGTGTGAGCAGTAATTGGAGCTGTGCTACAGTCGGTGTTGTGTCGTCTGACTGTCCCGTCCACCTCTCCTGTGTCAGGTAGCGCCGGTTCACGAAGGACAGCTCGTCAAGATGAGTGACAGCTGATGGAGAGAGAGGCCGAGGAGCCGAGGGCGAGCGAGGGCAGACGGCGGCCTCCAGCTGAACGGGAGCGTGTGTGATTTACGGAGCTGCCTTCAGCCCCAGTCATCAGCAGCTCCAGGTCAGGCGGGTTTCTCTCCCAGCGATTACAGCAAAGTGAGGCTGGAGGCTCAGCTCCATCAGCTCCCGCAGGAGGAGAAGCGATCTCACGTCTCCTCATGATGGTCAGTGATCAAATTAAGTTCCATCTATGGAGATGGAGCTGCTGAGTCAGCGGGACCGACCTCCACACGGCTCCAGCACCGACCCAGAAACTGCTCCAAAACCCAAACCGCTCCAACAGAAGGAGACGTCAGGGTTCATTTACACACCAACATGCTGGGATGCGTTCAGGGCAGCAGCAGAGTCTGAACACACCCCGCAGGCATTTCAGCGCTGAGGCAACGCTGAGGCAACATTATGAATATGGTTGAATAACCACTGGATTATAGTTTGATTTTGAAGGGTGAAATCAGTATTTTGGTCAGTCGTCAACGATACGTTTATGCTGATTTATGGGCGATTATCAATGTTACCACGTCGACTGACAGTGTTTCAACCATATTTAACGCTGAAGGTCGGTTGTGTGCCCGCTGGGTAGAGTTTCTCTGTTTCATTGTTTAACAATAAACTTTAAAGGAGTTTGTCCTCATTTGCAACATTTGTGACTCAAACATTAGAGTGGAGCTGCTGAACAGTCAACAGAATGCGCTGGTGGAGGAAGAAGCTAAATATGAAACAGGAACTGAGTGTTGTTGTTGTTGTTGTTGTTGTTGTTGTTGTTGTTGTTGTTGTTGTTGTTGTTGCTGTTGTTGTTGTTGTTGTTAAGAAAGAACTATACAGAACGGACTGAAAGCTTCCTGTGATTAATTAATTGTAATTAGCGACCAACACACAGCTACATTTTTTAATATAATATTAATAAAGCAAGAATCAGTGCGAGGACATGTGACATGTGGAGCTGCAGAGGAAGGAATGAAGCTTCCACCTACACCACGCTGTAATACCACCCCTTTAGAGAGAGAGCGAAGACGCGACCAGCGGAGGAGATGGAGAGAGAGCGCTGGAGGCGGAGAGATGAGAGAAAAGGAAAGAAAAGCACGATTTAACTCCTAAATTTAGCTGCTAAACACACACGCAGTCATCAGATCTGATATCCACAGGCAGAGTCTAATTCAGAACCTCTGAGACACTATCAGCTCCACAAACACTGAGATGCTGCCACAGATCGCAGACTGAGCCACGCGTCCACGTCAAACGGAGCGTCGACAGCTCGGCCGCAGGAGGATCCATTCAGCAGGAGGCCGCTTCAAAGCCTCGTCCTCACTCAGAGGAGAGGAGTTCAGAGGCTCCGGCTCTGAGCCCGCGCTTGGTTCTGCAGCCTGCTGAGCGGCAGGTCGTCAGGAATGAGAACGTGTGGACGGTGGCGCTAACGCCGGCGCTAACGCCGACGCTAACGCCGACGCTAACGCCGACGCTAACGCTGAACACTGGTGCTCACGTTAGCGCTGGCGCTAATGCTGAGCCTCTCACATCGCCTTCACACGGACCGGGCCCATCGTTCAGGCCCAGCTGTAAATGGCGCTTCGGGACCGGCCCAGTGGGCGCTGATGTTCATCCTCTGCTTCCTGTGATGAGCTTCATCCGTCTCTGCTGAGCGCCTGACATCACGTCAGACGCTTCGTGATGTGGAAGCCGTTCGGCCTCTCAGACTTTGTGAGCTGCTCTCCACAGGCTCATTCCCCATTTTCCCACATAACAGGCTTTCAGCCTCTTCAGCTGATGTAAACAAGCCGAGAAACGCATTTCCTTTGTGTTCGGCCGCAGCGTTTGCAAAGTGATTCCCAGACTCACCTGCAGGTTCATTATTTTAACAAAAGCTGAAACGGTCAGAATGAGCATCACCCGCTGACGAGTGTGTGTCGTGTGGTTAATAATAATCTGTCAGTGTGAATTTCCTGCTGCTGCCAGACACAACAACAACAAATGAAAGGCGAAAGATTCATCAAAACACGGAGAAAAGCAACAATTAGAGCCGTCTGTACGTGGTTTAAGCAGAGCCCTAAACAACAGCGCTTCTGGTTCCTGATGCGGGAATGTTCAGTAACGCTGAGGAATGCTGAGGGACGTTAAGGAACGCTGAGGAACAGTGAGGAACATTGAGGAACGTTGAGGGACGTTGAGGGACGTTGAGGAACGCTGAGGAACATTGAGGGACGTTGAGGAACACTGAGGAACGTTGAGGAACACTGAGGAACGCTGAGGAACATTGAGGAACGTTGAGGAACGCTGAGGAACATTGAGGAACGCTGAGGAACGTTGAGGAACGCTGAGGAACATTGAGGAACGTTGAGGAACGCTGAGGAACATTGAGGAACGTTGTGGAACACTGAGGAACGTTGAGGAACGCTGAGGAACATTGAGGAACGTTGAGGAACACTGAGGAACGTTGAGGAACGCTGAGGAACATTAAGGAACGTTGAGGAACACTGAGGAACATTGAGGAACGCTGAGGAACGCTGAGGAACATTGAGGAACGCTGAGGAACGTTGAGGAACGTTGAGGAACGCTGAGGAACATTGAGGAACGTTGAGGAACACTGAGGAACGTTGAGGAACGCTGAGGAACGCTGAGGAAGGCTGAGGTGCCGTCTGCTGTCGGAGCGTCTCCAGCTCCTGAAGGTGACCCACGGTGCTTTAAACCTTTGGATGCTGTGGAGCTGAGCTTTTACTGAGTGTGGCCCAATTACAACATGCAGATATGAGATCAAAATAAAGCAGAGGCTCCGCCTCGGGTAAATTTATCTTTAAGAAAAACCCACACGCCCAAAGTGCTGGATGTGAAACCAAGAGGAACCTTTGTCTGATACAGAACCAGAACCGCCCGGTGCTTCGTTACAGGCACCATAAGCGTCCTTCTCGTTTAACAGTGAAGGCGTCTGGTTCGGACCTGCTTCCTGCTTTGGGGCCTGTTGTGTCCTGGTGGTCTCTGTTCTGGGTCACGTACTGAACCGGTCGCCCACTGACACTGGACCGGCACCGGTTCTGGTCCTCATGAACTAATGAAGTGACCCCTGTGGGTCTCGGTTTTAGCTGTGTTCTGGTTCTGGGATCAGGAGGTGGGACCTCGTTCTGACGGACCCTCTGACGGTCTGTGGTTCCGTGGTTCTGAGGCAGAACCCGGATGTTTGCATTGACTGAGTCCTGTTTGCAAAGTGGCCTCTCTCCGCCTTCAGCGGAACGTGTGCTTCTCTGTGGTTCGATGCTGTTTGAAGTGCAGCTTCTGCCGTTTCTGCTGAGTGATTGGAAAGGTTGTTTGATGAAAGGCTTTTCAGAGCGGGAGGAAAACAGGCGCCGTTCCTCGCTCACACTGCTGCCATTTATTTATGGCTTTGTACTTTTCTAAATACATTTTCTGCTGCTTTCTCTCATGTTTTTCAACGAGCTGTTTACAGTCAAAGCGAGTAAAGGAGAATAACCCTCCCCCAAACGTCTGAACCCTCTTTGAAGAACATGAGGTCCTAACAAAGTATTTAAGCCTCAACAAGCAGCTCTGCGCTAATTAGACGCTAGCGCCGGCTAATTAGGTCAAACTCAGAGCTGAACTTCCCCTTCAGAACAAACCAGAACGTCTCAGGCTCCTCATCTGAGCCAGTTTTTACCTCAACACTTATCATGATGATGCCTGAACTCGAACACAGCGACACAAAGAGTCTAAAGACTATGATACGATACGCACAGAAGCTCGAATGTCACTACGAGCAGGAAGGAAGCGACCGGACGCCGCAGCATCGTTTGGTAGTGACTCAAGTGACTCACACAGTTCCCTGAAGTCAAACCAGTAGAAAAACACTAAATGTGTGACTGGTGCAGAATGACGAAGAGCACAGCAAAAAACACACACAACAGTAGGTTCATGCCCAGAAATGCGAAGCATCGCAACAAGTGTCTGTGAAAGTCAATGCAAACAAACAACAGACAAACAAACAACAGACAAACAAACAAACAAACAACAAACAGACAACAGACAAACAAACAAACACCAGACAAACAGACACCAGACAGACAAACAACAAACAAACAACAGACAAACCACAGACAACGGCTGCGTGGCTTCTCTCCACTCGTGGCCTCACCGCTGATGCAGAGGCTGAAGCGACACAGTTCGTCGCACAGCGTGTCCGGGCTCTCCAGTTCTCCCGGTCCTCCCCCTCTTCCTCCACCTTCCCTCCTCTTCTTCCTCGGCGACATCCTCTTCACCATCTTCATCACTCGCTCCACTTTGTCCATGTCTGATGCCGAGCTTCGCTCCTGTTGTCGCCTCCTAACTTTTCCCTCCCTCCTTTTCTCTCTTTTCTACCTCCTTCCTCCTGCCTGTTTCTCCTCCGTTTCGCGACGCAGCACTTAGTTGCTCAGGTTCAGTCCCAGAAACACCTCGGCCATTTTGCTCCTCGTGTTCTATCTCATTCTTTTTCCCTTCAGCTCAGAGCATCCAGTCAACAGAGGAACGTGAGGAGAGAGGCAGAGGAGGCGCGAGTGGAGGGCGGACGGGGGAGGCAGCGCTTCCTCCCCCTCCGGTCTGCGCCTCTCTCTCTTTGGGCAGCCCCAGTGCTCCCATCCCTCCCCCTCCACTCACCCCCTGGAATCAACCTTCAAAACTCACAGCCAGTGGAGGAAAATGAGGCACGATTTGCGGCAGCGACTCAGCACGGAGCTCCTGGTTCCTCTGCAGTTCTACGCTTCATTATCTCCCTCACACTTCTGCACTTTCCACAACAGCCAACTTCTTTAATCGATCTGCGTCTCACCCCATCGCACCCCTTTCATCCCTTTCCTGCACCTCCTTCCAACCCCCTCTCTCTCTCTCTTGCTCCTTGACCCTAATCCATCCTCCTCTCCTCCACTTATCACCCCCATCTCACCCCACCCACTCCGTCCCCCCCTCATCCTGTCTCTCCATTCATCTTCCTCTCATTTCTCCTCTTCTGCCACTTCCATCTCTCTGCTTGTTCCCGTCACTTCTCTTTAATCTCTGTTCCGTGACTCTCCATAATAAGCTCATCATCTCTGCTGTAGGAGAGGTCACACACACACACACACACACACACACACACACACACACACACACACACACACACACACACACACACACACACACACTGTGGACATTTGGGCTCAGCTCTCACACACAAATTGAACGTATAAACCCTTTATTGCACACACTCTAGCAGCCTTTTCTGATTGCTCACCAACTCACACATCCGCTGCTCAGGGTGTGAACCCCAGGGAGCTATAATGAAAACTCCTCTGGGGGCTTAGGACATGCTTTTAATCACTGACCCGTGTCGATCCATACCGGCGGTTTGATCCTGCAGTGAAGTTTTCTCTCTTTGAAAACTCTAACACCTGGAAAAATTGATTGCTGGCAGAAAATTAAAAGTCGCCTCATGAAGATTACTGGGGTCCTGTCCTTAGTCCGAGTGATAAATAAAAGGTGCCGTAATGAAACGCTCCCTTAAAACCTTGGAACCTAACTTCCAGCGTACCTCTATGCACAAACTAAGCCTCACGCAAAGAACCCAAGTGAAGGAGTTTAAAAAGCAGATCAGCTGCCGACTGGCAGACTGTCCTCAGCTCACAGCAGAACAACTTTCAAAGTATTAGACTCTGCAAGAGTTAGGAAGACAGAAATAGACTCGATTCAGCATTCGGCTCCGTCAGCGGATTCCGACACCTTAAACCACTTGTTTCTCCTGACGGCTGCAGCACATTATGAGTGAACAGAACAGAACAGAACAAACGCTCAGTCTGTCAATGACGATCATTTGACTTAAAGTGAGTTTTAATTGTGATTTGGCATTAGCTCGTTAGGAGCAATTCACCATTATTTACATCAATTACTGGAACAAACACAAGGGGAATGAGTGACTTTCTGCATTTTTTTCCTTCGGGGTGAAGCAGTCGAGGAGCTAATGTCCAACAAAGCACTGAAATTGGTGAAATACACAGTTGTTGACAGGAGGTGACTCAGGTCGGTTTGGAGGAATGATGAAGCGTCCTGTGAAGCTCAGCTGAAGTTTGAAAACACTTGTTCGCTCCCACAGACTCTGCAGCCAGACTTTAATTCGTTTACAAGAGTTTTTCAAAGCCAGGAGGGTTTTTAAAGTTTCATAACCAGATAAATACACTGCATGTGTGCGTCACTGCTACTTTACATGAACCGGTTATGAAACAGTCTCATCGTGGGGGTGTGAATTAATCACTGCAGTTCAACTTCAGTGAATTCAAGTTTGCAGATGTGGACACACACACACACACACGCACACACACACACACACACATACACACACACACACACACGCACACACACACACACACACACACACACACACACACACACACACACACACACACACACACACACATACACAACCTGGGTGAGATGAACACAGGGAACATGAGCAGCGCGGTGGGATTCTCTTCTGGAGCCAGACGCTCTCCATAAAACGAGACAGTCCGAACAATCAGAGCATCAATGTCCGTCATGTGATTCATTACGTCCTCCCACACACACGCGATGCTGAGTCATAGACACTGATGAAGTCAGGGACACAGATTCAGGTGAAACAATGAGGTCTGAAAGAAGAGAAATGAACGCTGCCTTTGTCACATGAAATGAATATGAAGCAGATTCCACTGGAGGATGAATCTGAACCTGAGCAGAATTCAGTGCAGAGCTTCTGGAGGCGCTCATCAAAGCAGCCTCCTGGTGAAACAGCAAAGGAAAACAGGCTCACGACTCTAAACTCACCAACACGCGACGCGAGTGATTCTACATCTGGTTGAGTGAGACCGGACCAGAACTGGGCCCTGCCCAGCAACCAAAGCCTCCCACACCCACACGGCCACAGACGCAGCGGCGTCATTGAGTGGAGCTGAGCCTCTGGACAGCAACGAAAGCCGCCGCTCCCACGCCGTCCTCGGCCCGTTTTTCTGCCCCCGGTCGCGTTCATCAGGCAGATCTAAGTGTAACAGGTGGGATGTGATGCTGAGCAGCTGGAGGAAAAAGGTTTCCTCAGGCACGAAACAACAACACAAGTGACTGGAGCTGAACCTCTGCTTCCTGCTGTGAGTGACTGACTGTGTCGGTCCAAGACGTTAGGCTCCATTCTCACTTCCTGTTTGATGGTGATATAGTTCACGGTACCGGCTCCCCCTGTGCTCCTTCTCATCCGATGCTCAGTCTCTATAGGCAGACATTCCTTCATTGATTCATTCACGTTCTATTAATCTTTGCAGCTGAACCTGTCGCTCTCTTACACACAGATAAACTGCCCCAGTGGTTCATGATTCATTTTACATCGTGCTCCTTCCTCTATTGCAGCTTCATCTGACGTTAATTTTAAAAGAGTGTTTTAATGGATCCTGCAGGAAAGGAGGTTCTGCGGAGCGACAGGATCAGCTGATTTGGACTCTGCTTTACATGTAGATGCTGATGCTCTGATACGATGCAGAAGTGGTGGATGAATTCTAGCTCATGCTGTTACTGTACATAGTTACCATATATGAAGGAAGCAGTAATTCCAGGAGGATTGGAAGGAAGTGGAAGGAAGCGACAGAGATTATATGTTACGCTGAACATGCTGCTTCAGCCATTAATGTTTCTGCACTATGATACATTCAGCTCTTTGCAGCTTAGCCTCATTTGCATGAAGCACAGTGGAGCCTCACGTACAGTATCACAGTCAAGTGTCGGTGATGCAGAGTTTGAAATGGGATGAGAACATCTCAGCCTCGTGTCGTTTAACCTCCCATGACTCAGACTCTCCTCCTGTTGTTTACGTGCGCTTGCAAAGAGCCGTGTTTGAATCGTAGGGTTAAAGAACACAGGCAGCAGCGGAGCCTCGGGCGTCAGCGTTCACCTCAGCTGCTGCGTCGCCAGCAAACGCAGCTCCCTCTGCAGCAGCATCTGCGTCTCCACGCGCTGGTGTGGCTGCTGGAGGTGCAGCAGCTCGTTGTGTTAGCGCTGTTTGTTTTGCTCACGCACTGAAGCTCTGGAGCTTCTCTGAGGCAAACACAAGCTAATTCTCTCTAATGGGAAACAGAAACATCATTCACGCATAAATGCATATCAACAAAGGAACTTTCACTGAACACAACTTCCAGTGCACAAAAACGTTGCAACTTGCTTCATCAGCAGCACAGACAGTTTACACGCATGTAGCCATGCGTTGCCACGGGCAACAGCAGCGTGTCAGCGGAGCAGACGGAGTAAAGTGGGTCGCAGGCGAGCAGAGGTGTGTGTGCAGCACAGATACCGCTGTCTGTCACAGCTGCAGTGCAAATACATGGATTAAGTCTAATGAGTGGATGAGCTCAGTGTCAGGGCGAGTCAGCGTGACACTGACCCGCCTGCGTGACCTGACTGCGTGACCCGACTGCTTGACCCGCCTGCGTGACCCGTCAGCGTGACACTGACCCGCCTGTGTGACCCGTCTGCATGACTCGTCTGCGTGACACTGACCCGCCTGTGTGACCCGTCTGCGTGACCCGTCTGCATGACTCGTCAGCGTGACACTGACCCGCCTGTGTGACCCGTCTGCATGACTCGTCTGCGTGACACTGACCCGCCTGCGTGACCTGACTGCGTGACCCGACTGCTTGACCCGCCTGCGTGACCCGTCAGCGTGACACTGACCCGCCTGTGTGACCCGTCTGCATGACTCGTCTGCGTGACACTGACCCGCCTGTGTGACCCGTCTGCGTGACCCGTCTGCATGACTCGTCAGCGTGACACTGACCCGCCTGTGTGACCCGTCTGCATGACTCGTCTGCGTGACACTGACCCGCCTGTGTGACACTGACTCGTCTGCGTGACTTGTCTGCGTGACCCGTCTGCGTGACACTGACCCGCCTGTGTGACCCGTCAGCGTGACACTGACCCGCCTGCGTGACCCGCCTGCATGACTCGTCTGCATGACTCGTCTGCGTGACACTGACCTGCCTGCGTGACACTGACTCGCCTGCGTGACCCGTCTGCGTGACTCAGCACTGGACGGGAGCTGAAGGAAGCGCTTCTTGGTCCCACAGCTAATTGTTCTGCTTCGTTTGTGGCGTGTTGCAGAAAGTCCACGTTTTCCTGCTGGTGATGGACGTTTGTCAGCAGAGCTTCTCCATGAATGAGCATGAGCAACACATTAACACCTACTGTATTTGTTTACGGCCCCTGTGCGACCGGCAGCTGCTTCATTTCCACTCTCATAATAACCTGCTAAAAATATACAGAGGCACTTCTGCTGCCAGCTTCACGGTTCCTCGCTGCCAGAGTCATCAGCTCTGGGCTGAAATATTACAGTGTTCATTGTTCGAACTCACGCGTGCCTTAATGCCAACTCTTTTTCCGTCGCTCTCGTCCGTTACTCTGCATGTTTCTGTCCCCCTCATCTGGTGTCACTCTCTCCTACTGCTTCTAGCATCTATATAGTTGCAACTACTATTATGCAGAAGCTTCTTTGTCCATTCACATGATTTGGTTCAGGTTCAGTGTGATCAAAAAGGAAAAATACACAATTATATAACAAGGTCCCAATGCAAAGATTTCTATGTATTATTCATTCAGTGTGCGTGCGTGCGTGCGTGCGTGCGTGCGTGCGTGCGTGCGTGCGTGCGTGCGTGCATGCGTGCATGCGTGCATGCGTGCCTGCGTGCGTGCGTGCGTGCCTGCGTGCGTGTGTGTGTGTGTGTGTGTGTTAGGGGCTGAACGTGGCCTGAGGAGGCACTGATATCTGTGAGGTTTGCAGGAGGAGGCAGACTTTCTAATTAACTCCACGCTGGGCTGTTGTACAGGCTAATTAATTAACACAATGACTTAAGGACTTGGGGTGTTTAGGTGTGTGCGTGTCTGTGTGTGTGTGTCTGTGTGTGTTATGCTAAGGGGCATTACGCTTGGTAACATGTCCATTCTGATGAAGCAAAGTCACAGGCGCATGTGGAGCCAGTTTATTAGGACTCCTTCACCTAAAGTCCGAGTCAATGATTCTCCTATTACTTGTTCTGATGCCATCTTCAAAATGAACGAAGGCTTCAGAACCAGCTCTTTACTGCGACTGCAGCACCAGTTAGTCAGTTAGACGCATCCTCCTCCAGTGCTCTGACATCTTATCTAGATCGTCTGCTCCAGTCCTCCTCCTCTGCGTCGTCGGCTTCTGTCTCGTTCTAACTGCTTTGAGCAAACTCCAGCTGACTCTGTGATCGACTCGCCGTCCTGGGGCGCATCTCCTAATAGGCTGTGGCCCGTCCGCCGCCCCGTGGAGATGGAGATCACACGCCGGGTCCTGGTTTGCGCTGCGTCTCCTGAGCTCGCATGCACACAGGCCTGCGTTCGCTCACATCTCCCTTCGCTGCCGCTCGTGATTGAGCTCAGCTACAAAGTGGCTTCAGAAGCAACTCCTGCTGTGCGACGATTACCTCAATCCATGAGGGAGAGAATCCACAATTCCAACTGGGCCCCGCATTTCTAGAATACGGCCCGATCCAGAACCAAGAAGTTCATGAAGGAGAATGTTTGTATATTTTTAATGGAAACCAGACTTTTTAGCTCGTTAGAGCCTGGCTCATATAGAAGCCGTTACAGGAAGGATAAAGTAAAGTAAATATATATGATAATTTTAACCTTTCTTTCCGAACCTCTTTTGATGAAACATCCAGTATTTAGTGAGCATCTGCAGAGCTGCTCGATGACCTGCCCGGCGTTGACTGGGGGCGTCTGGTGGCAAAGAGCAGAACTGAGCTCACTGTTGCTGAGAGAGCGGCTGAACTTGGACTAAAACAAACGGTAGAGTCCAAAAGACTACATCAGCAAGTTGGGTTTTTATTTCATTCCGTTGGTCTGAAGTCTCCTCACCAGCGGCACAGCGCCCCCTGGTGGCCGTTTGTGTTACTGCGGCTTCCTGCTGGAAGACGTTACCTGGATGTGGATATTCTGCCTTCATGGCTTCATCCAGCGACCAGTGACTCATTAATTGTACTTCTAATCAGTGGCTTATTTGTGGACTTTAGGTTTGTTGAGCTCTGGTCTCGTTACAAGTGTTTTCTGCGCTACACGTGTCACATTCCTCCTGGTCTGAGTTTAAATAAACAGAGGGAATAGAAATGGTCAAATCATTTGCATTAAGTCAATGTTTGTTGTCTGCATTTCTTTCCTTCCCTTAATGTGGTGATGGTTCATCTCATGTTTCTCACTGCGTATTTAACCTGTACCTGTGCCTCCTTATTCATCTTCCTCCTTCGTCCCCTTCGCCTCTTTTCTTCCTCCTGCATCACTCACGCCTCCTCTCTCCTCGCTCACATGGAGTGTGAAGGTGGTGCCCTCTTGTGGTGTTGTCATGTTCTTCTTAGTAGCATTATGTGGAGTGAACGTCTTCGCGTCTTCCCTCCGTCAGAGACAAACCTGATTCTCAGCGGAGCCAAAGGAATCAGCAGAAGGAAGACTTGGCTGGAGCACAAGCATCCTGCTCATATCTTCCAGGACCAGACTGTGTTTTTATTCATATAAACCATCAATGGCAACACTTCATAGTTGTGATTAATTTTAGCGACAATAGCTGTAATCCGTGTTCTCACAATAGGATTCTGTCAGGAAAAGTTTCAATTGTGCACTCAATGAGAAACACTGATTGTATGAGTTCAGAAATCTTCCACATTTACACCAACAAACATAAACACCAGGAGTCAATCCTGAATATTTCCTTCTAATTGTGTTTCTAAAGGTTAAACATGGCCTAATTATCGTCAGAGTTCATCTTCGTTAGAGCTCCTTTATGAACGATCCTCCCGTTTTAACATTCAGGCCGTGGAGCCGTCAGCAGCAGCGCCGCAGCTCTTCTAATGGAGAAACAATGGGAAACGGAGCTGCAGAGACGGGAGGAGAAGCCGACAAACAACTGGAGACAACACTCAATTACACTCAATGTGGAGTTCGTAGCAGCAGGATGTTGCTCCTCTCACTCCTCCTGTAAAACAGCGCTGCATCCATTTAATGACTCAAATCTGTTACTGTACCTTCTTCAACCTGTACAGAGTTACAGGGAGAAGCACAGCCAGTCATTAATAATCCAGAGCAAAGTAATGAGGCTGTCGCTAACGAAGAGAAAACCTGGAACATTAAGAGCATTACCTTCAGACTAGAGTTATGATTTTAACCTTTTGTCATTTTTCCTGAGGCAGTAACTGCACTCCATGTGCTCCTGGCTCCCTGGGGTTTGATGGAGAGCCTGGAAACCCGTCCTCAATCCTCCTGAGAGCGAAACACGCCTTCACTAATGGACCAGAGCCACTTAAAGCAGACAAATACCCCAGAACACACAGTCAGAACCAACGCAAGCAGCACTTCAGACACTCAGATTAAAGAGGAACACACGTACGAGGCCGCTGTCTTCACGTTTCACCTGTCTGTGCGCTGGTGAGGCCCTGAACACGTGCAACCTGGAGCCCTATGATTGAAAAGTCATCCAACTGAAGAACTGAGCTGATCCAAACCCTGGCTTTGATTGACCAGTCCCTTGATAAGAGGAGCCGTGAAGGGAATCAGGTTTCTTCAAGCAACAATTTCATCATTCCTTAAAGAAATCTGGTCAAAAGTAGCTTTAATATGTTTATATCATGTTATGCACAGCCTTAAAACAGTTTGCTTCCCGTGACACACACACACACGCACACACACACGCACACACACACGCGCACACAAACACGCGCACACACACGCACAGACACACACACACACACACACACACGCACACACACACTCGCACACACATGCACAGACAAACACACACACACACGCACAGACACACACACACACACACACACACGCACACACACACTCGCACACACATGCACAGACAAACACACACACACATGCACAGACAAACACACACACACA
Organism: Betta splendens; assembly: GCF_900634795.4. Classification (NCBI taxonomy): domain Eukaryota; kingdom Metazoa; phylum Chordata; class Actinopteri; order Anabantiformes; family Osphronemidae; genus Betta; species Betta splendens. Next base: position 18,826,694 of record NC_040885.2, read on the forward strand.
TGCACAGACAAACACACATGCACACACACACACACAAACACACACGCACACACACAAACACACACGCACAAACACACATGTGCAGACAAACACACACACACACGCACACACACACACACGCACGCACACACACACACACACACACGCACAAACACACATGCGCAGACACACACACACGCACACACACCTCATTAACCTGGAGAGAAGCACTCTGTGCACAGGAAGCTGTTCACTCCATTAGTCAGCATCATTATTGCAGGTGCTTGAATTGTAAGTGGACTCATGTGTTTGCTTTCTATCAGAAACAGGAAACAGGTGTGAGCGGTGTAATAAATACAGGCGAGGGGAGTCAGAGGACGGGGGCGCGTCTCCAGGTTCCAGGCTCCTCGTCTCAGGTTGAATGTGGGGAACGTGTTGCTCTGTAGTCGTAAGTGGCCTCTAAAGCTACTGAGGCTGCGAAGCGCTGGAGGTTCAGTTTCCCTCAGCAGCTGAAACCTCTGGAGGTTCTGTCTCTACAGATGTTTGGGGTTCTGTTGTGGTTCTGTAGAACCTGACAGGCCTTTGATTGGGCAGCATGAAGAACGAGGCCTGTGCTGAACACTCAGTAGAGCCCCGTGGCTCCAGGCCGTCGCGCTCGTTTGGAGCTCTCACCTTTAGAGGAAATGTCAGCGTTCTGGACCTTTCAGCACATAAACCATGCGAGCTTGTCTCCTCATCCTCCACGGCCCAAACAAAGCTTCCTGTGTGCCAGGATCGGAGATTGGAGCCGGCCTGAATGTTACTGGGCTGCATGAGGTCATCACAGGTCGCATTTAGTGAGTCCTGACTGAATGTGACGCTGCTGCACTGGAGAAACCGCCTAAACGCTGGAACACTTGATGTGTCTGTCCATACATTTCCTATGCAGTGTGAAGAGACAGTGTTTCTTCTTTACCCCGTTGGGCTCCGGACACGCTCCGGACACGCTACAGGCACGCTACAGACATGCTACAGGCACGCTACAGGCACGCTACAGGCACGCTACAGACACGCTACACACACGCTACAGACACGCTACAGACCCACGCTACAGGCACGCTACAGGCACGCTACAGACACGCTACAGACCCACGCTACAGGCACGCTACAGGCACGCTACAGACACGCTACACACACGCTACAGACACACTACAGACACACGCTACAGGCACGCTACAGACACGCTACAGACCCACGCTACAGACAAACGCTACACACACGCTACAGACACACTACAGACACACGCTACAGACACACGCTACAGACACGCTACAGACACACGCTACAGACACACGCTACAGACACATGCTACAGACACGCTACAGACACGCTACAGACACGCTACAGACACACGCTACAGACACGCTACAGACACACGCTACAGACACACGCTACAGACACGCGCTACAGACACGCGCTACAGACACGCTACAGACACACGCTACAGACACACGCTACAGACACACGCCACAGACGCGCCACAGACACGCTACAGACACACGCTACAGACACACGCTACAGACACGCGCTACAGATACGCTACAGACACACGCTACAGACACACGCTACAGACGCGCCACAGACACGCTACAGACACACGCTGCAGACACACGCTACAGACACGCTACAGACCCACGCTACAGACATGCTACAGACACGCTACAGGCACGCTACAGGCACGCTACAGACACACGCTACAGACACACGCTACAGACACACGCTATAGACACGCTACAGACACGCTACAGACACACGCTGCAGACACACGCTACAGACACGCTACAGACACATGCAACAGACACGCTACAGACACGCTACAGACACGCTACAGACACGCTACAGGCACGCTACAGGCACGCTACAGACACGCTACAGACCCACGCTACAGACAAACGCTACACACACGCTACAGACGCGCCACAGACACGCTACAGGCACGCTACAGACACAGGCTACAGACACGCTACAGACACACGCTACAGACAGCCCAGCAGTGTTTGTCTTCTCTCCCTCCACCGGTTCCGGCTCACACACAGTTCATTCACAAAAGCAGGCGGTTCAGGTTCTGGGGCAGAGCCGCGTCCAGGCACTCGGTCACTGTCAGACAGACAGTGAGCCTGGAGACGCTCGAAGCAACCGACAGCCAGCACGAGCCGCCGCCGCCGCCGCCGCCGCCGGGAGAGTTGTTTGGACGCCGGTCAACGGGCGCCGGCGCCAAAGCGCCGCCTCCGGCGCCAAAGCGCTGGAAGCTCCAGCAGTTAGAGGTTCTGTTTGGTTTAAAAAACCAAACAAGTCAAACTATCAAAGCACTGAAACCTACTGGGTTTAACATAGATTCATATGAATTATAACTCAAAGATTGATGGAATGCATCTTATCTTTAATGTGACTAAACAACAGATGCATTCTATATAAAATATATAGAAACCTGCTTTACAGGAACAAGACTACAATAAATTCTCCTGCAAGAAAACTGCATAAAACATTTTAAACAATGGACTCAAAAGAAAGAAACAATGGAAAAACACAGAGTTTGGATTTTTCAAACCCTTTGAGACGGAGTAGAGGGCATGAAAGCGCCACCGCCTAATTCCCTGGGTCATAAATGGTAAAACATTTCCTTTGACCATGAAAAGCAATTTCCTGGTTTCAGTTTTTTAATAAAAGCACACAAACAACTTGTAGCAGAAACCAGAACAGCTTCCTGATCCATAGTGAACATTCACAGTTCAGTCACGTCGCTGTACTGCAAACACAACCTCATTCATCGACGGGCTGGAGTCTGGACTTTTCCCTGTAACTTTGCAGAGATGAGCTACTGTAGGACGGCTTACTCTTCAATCAGGAGGAGAAAGATGTGAAGAGGACCTCTGTACTCGTTTACATTTACCGTATAGACTGCAGTCAGCACAATGCACCTTAACTGACTTTATTAATAATGAAGCTTGATCATTAGTTCCAGTTAAACAACAAACCCCAGAACGGAGCCCAGAATAAACACGAGGCCCAAGCACCAAACAAACAGGAAACCTCCAGATAACGAGACAAAGGACGCGATAACAGTTTGTGAGTCACGGCCTTTGTGTTGCTTCCAACGTGAAATGAAAACGCAAGGACTGAAATTAAAAGGGAGAGTTGATGGAACTGAAATGGAGCTGATGGAGGAATTAATTTGTAGGAAGAAGGCAGGAAAACGTAGAGAAAGGTCACAGGTCGCCTCCGCTGCTCAGGCAACATCGAAACAATTCTAAAAGCTAAATGTGTTTATTACATTGATGCCTGACTATGTTTACCTTCATCCCAAAGTCTGAATGCACCTTCATCCCCAAACAGCCAAACAGCGCATAAATGACCAAGCATCATATACACGCGGCTTGTTTCTGTGCATGAGCCCTGTTGAACTGAGGGACGTGGATTTCCTGCATCGCGCAACACACTTTATCAAGATCCATCAAACACGTGAAGGTCTGATTGCAATCAGCCGGAGCAACGGTGGCTTGGTTTGTTTAGCAACAGCAGAGACTTTAGCAACAGTGAGAGGCTGAACTTGAAAGACGATAAACAGGATCTGATCTCGGGCCTGAGGCAAGAAGCAGCATCAGCAGCAGCGGCCCGGTTCAGCCCAGTCTCACACAGACGGCCTCCATCAATCAAACCCGGGTCCAGGGCTCCAAACCTGATGCTATTAAAGCTCGTATTAGCGATCACAGAGCTGACGGCGGTTTACATCTTTAATTTATCCTTTTGTTTCATGCAGCTCTGTTTGTCTTATCTGTCACGTACGACGTCATTTCACCCACGACCGCTGGGTCGAACGTAGCCTCCAGCCTCAAACAGGGTGAGGAGTGAGCCGCATACGCTTCAGCCTCCACCCACATTAATTCAAGCTAAATGGGAGATGTGTGCACAAACCTCCGAACGGACGTCTGCGTCCCCTTTAACTTCCTGTCATCTCCACTCTTAGGAGAAAAAAGACCCAAATGCCAGAAGAACAAAAACAAAGGCTTGATGAAATCAATGTGCCGTCTGTGACGTCAGCGGAGGAGTCGGGCCCCGTGGCTCTGACCCGTTGGAGCAGAGCTGCGAGTTCTGAGGTCAGAGCGTTTAGCGAAGCCACAATCCTCCCAGTTTCATACTGTTTACTGTACGAAAGAGGTCAGTGCGACTCCACCGTCAACCTTCTACACATGCACCATATTAGCAAAATGAACTATTCATGTCTTTTATAGTAATAATTTTATAGTGTTTCTAAGAACATAAACTGAAATGAATCTGCTCACTAATACGTCTATCTGTAGAGTTTATTACCCATTAACGACGTCGGAGCACACTTCCCCTTTAAATGAATAATCAATAACACATTAAGACTAAACAATTAGCAACGCTATAAAAATGGAGAGAAGTGTTGCTCTCAAAGGCAGCTTCCCACGAACAAATGAAGCGCCACCGCTGGCGCCTGCAGCTTATCAGACAGGTGACATGCTTCAACTCTGCCGGCTCCATTAGAGGCTCACAGCTGAAGGCCGACTCAGCAAAATCCACTCGCAAGGTTGAAGGAAAGCAGGAAATTAAAGCTGCAGCAGCAACACGAGTTTATCAACAATGAGCGCTTAAACACCTCAGAATCAGACGCAGAGAGAAGCACGATGAGCGTCACGCTGCACGTTCATCAGCATCGGCCCAAAGTTTAGTTTGACTCACATCACTTCACTGGTTCTGCATGTGTCAGCGACACTGTGATGGAGGGAGGCGGAGAGAGAGAGATGTGGAAGCGTAATAAAGGACAGCGAGGGGGTGACTTCAGGGCAGAGATAAAGGAGGAGCGGGAGTCAGCACCAGGGAACAAGAGCAACGAGAGGAGGAACAAGACGGGAGATAAAGAGGAGCACAGCAGAAAATCAATTCCTTCACGGGCTCAGTGTCGCCTGGATCAGTGTGGGCATAAACACGTCACACATCTTTAATTCTACCCCTAAAGCTGAGCTGAAGCTGCCCAGCAGACAGATCCATTACTGAACCCAGGGACCAGCGCTCCAGATCAGCCATCGCTGCTCTGATAATGGCTCGGCCTCTGCTTCATTTCAGCACGTTCTCAGCTGAGGCCTGGAAACACAGCTCCACGACGAAGCTGCACGTCCGAGGCAGGAAGCAGCAGGAAGAAGCAAGAAGAAGCAGGAGGAAGCAGGAAGAAGCAGGAAGCAACAGGAGGAAGCAGGAAGAAGCAGGAAGAAGCAGGAAGAAGCAGGAGGAAGCAGGAAGAAGCAGGAAGAAGCAGGAAGCAACAGGAGGAAGCAGGAAGCAGCAGGAGGAAGCAGGAAGAAGCAGGAAGAAGCAGGAAGAAGCAGGAGGAAGCAGGAAGAAGCAGGAGGAAGCAGGAAGAAGCAGGAAGAAGCAGGAGGAAGCAGGAAGAAGCAGGAAGCAACAGGAGGAAGCAGGAAGCAGCAGGAGGAAGCAGCAGGAAGATGCAGGAGGAAGCAGGAGGAAGCAGGAGAAAGCAGGAGGAAGCGGGAGAAAGCAGGAGGAAGCAGGAAGCAACAGGAGGAAGCAGGAAGCAGCAGGAGGAAGCAGCAGGAAGAAGCAGGAAGCAACAGGAGGAAGCAGGAAGCAACAGGAGGAAGCAGGAAGAAGCAGCAGGAAGCAGGAAGGGGCAGGAAGAAGCAGGAAGCAGCAGGAAGCAGCAGAGAGAAGCAGGAGGAAGCAGGCAGCAGCAGGAAGAAGCAGAAAGTAGCAGGAGGAAGAAGGAAGCAACAGGAGAAAGCAGGAAGAAGCAGCAGGAAGCAGGAAGCAGTAGGAAGGATCAGGAAGAAGCAGGAAGGGGCAGGAAGCAGCATTTGTTTGATCATTTCATACTAGATGCTTCACGAGAACACGTCTGATACCAAGGCTCCAACGACAAAAAGCCTTGGACACTGTTTTCGCAGATGAAGCCACAAATTCAGTGTAAGAGGATGAACAGAGCGGAAGACTTAATAAAATACTAATGTATCAGACTGAGTTCCACAATAATTATTACTCAACAGAATCATTCACAGCCGTGTAGACATCACTGTATGTGTAGTCCCCAGAGCTCCTGTGTGTGTGTGTGTGTGTGTGTGTGTGTGTGTGTGTGTGTGTGTGTGTGTGTGTGTGTGTGTGTGTGTGTGTGTGTGTGTCTGTCTGTCTGTCTGTGTGTGTGTGTGTGTGTGTGTGTGTGTGTGTGTGTGTGTGTGTGTGTGTGTGTGTGTGTGTGTGTGTGTGTGTGTGTCTGTCTGTCTGTCTGTGTGTGTGTGTGTGTGTGTGTGTGTGTGTGTGTGTGTGTGTGTGTGTGTGTGTCTGTCTGTCTGTCTGTCTGTCTGTCTGTCTGTGTGTGTGTGTGTGTGTGTGTGTGTGTGTGTGTGTGTGTGTGTGTGTCTGTCTGTCTGTCTGTCTGTCTGTCTCTCTGCCCGTCTGCCCCTCCCTCCCTCCGTCCGTCCGTCCCCTCGGCTGCGTCTCTATTCTCCCTGTGACCTACAGCTCAGCCCTGGGCTCTGACAGACACAGCCAGTGTTTTATGGAAGCGACTCGCAGCGCGGTTAAATGAGAGCCTTCAGCCTCCTCCCCTCCTCATTCCTGCTGGTTCTGGTTCTGCACAGATCTCTGTCTGAGGCTCACGTCTCCTGCTTCTCCTGGTCCCGGCTGCCTGTGTCTGTAATGACCTGCCACTTCAGGGCCATTTGCATTCGTAGCCTCCAAATTACTTTCTAAATAATGAAAGTACCTCACACTCCTGACTGGAACAGCGGCGCGGCGTTTGAGCAACGAGCCCGTTCCCACAGGAAAACAATTGAGAGAACGGATTTCCTCCTGAGCTGTTTCAGCGACTGGTTAAAACAGCGACGCGAAGCTGCAGCATCGATGCAGCAGCGTTGAAGAAGCGTCACTGAAGCCCAGCGGTGGCGGCTTCAACGCTTTCTGACCCGGTGAGGGTCCGTTCAGTGGTCGGAACCGGCGCTGGATTCATGGCGTCCTGCGTTTGCTGCTTCGTGGACGCGTCAGCGCGTCGTTCTTCACGTCCTGGTGGAGCAGAGACGATGATGGTTTTCAGCGCAGAGAAGGAGGCGACAGTAAACACATCAGTGCTGATGAGCTTCATCCACCGCTGCTTCTGGTGTCCACGCTGTCTGACTCGTGAATCGTTGTTTTGCAGGCGAAGCAACGCACGCATTCAATCTGCAGCCGTTTAAGGTTGTGGAGAAGAAAAGGTCACATGACATTTAAGCTGCGGAGCGCGAGGTGGAAAAAGCCATTTGTGCTGATGAATTGGCTTTTAATTTTGGAGCGTTTCCCTGCGCCTCCGTGGCCATTTGTCAGCGCTGCTTTGTGATGCTGATCATCCTCCCGCTCCCCCTCCCTC
>NC_040885.2:18841583-18854083 GCF_900634795.4 Betta splendens
TTTATATCAGCGCTTCATCCTGCTCCGTCCTGTTGTGTCTTCCACATTCACTGAGTAATTGCAGCGTCCTTCACTTCTCAACCACCAACGCAGCGCGTTGACGTAAGCCGCTCGTAGTTCAGAACAGGAACGTGGATTTCACCAGACTGGACTGGAATCGTCTTCTTACGGGCTGTTAATTGAACCTCGGTGCTCCCAAAAGAAGTAAAAACAGGTAATAGCTTGGTTTTAGCGATCAGATCCAATTAGGACTGTCTGTTACTCAGCGGCCTGCACCGTGAGCCTCTCATGAGTTTGTGATTAGCTTCAGCAGCTTCATTGAGGCGACGGCTCAACAGTAAAGTCAGCGACGCTACAGGCAGCGCTAATAACAGGCTTTAGGGCTTTTCTGTCACATCAAACACACCCTGACATTTAACCTGTAACAGTCTCCACCGGTCGGCCGCTATTTAAATGCTAATCAATTCATTCACCATAATCCCAGCATAATGCAAACATCCCAGACGCAGGCAGAGAGGAGCCTCTGCATCTGCTCCCGCTCCGATTCAGTCCTCACAGTGAAATGATAATGAAACCTCCACCTCCTCGTCCGTCCTCTGGAGCCGCCTCTCGTCCCGTCTCCTTTCTCTCAGTCAATCACTGCTTGTAATGAGGCGGCGCCTCTGCCGCGCACTCACTCACGGATCAGAACCAATCGCACGTACAGGACAAATTAGCTGCGCGTTCATTTATTCCTATTGTCTCAGTGCAGGGCAGTTTGTTGGAGGAGGTGGAGGAGGAGGGCGAAGCTTCAGAACCAGCGGCAGGGAGCAGTCGGATCGGAACAAACAGTGCATTTCAGCACTGGTTTAATTATTATGCTAATCAAACTGCCTGAGGGGCTCACGCAAGTGATGTAACGCAGAGAAATAAATATATAAGTGCACTTTCACACTGTTCCAGTCCATTTTCAAATATTAGGGTACGATTTTGTTCAGTTTATTGGATTATTGTTCTGGTTTGTCCCTGAGGAGGTGAGACAGGAAGGAGGAGGAGCGACGGGCGGCGAGGGGGGATTTCTGCTCCGGTTCAAATGTTTTCTTACCACTGTCAGAAATCGCTCTTCACACATTGTTCCTCATTATTCAACACGTTCACCTCAGTGAAGCGCAGAGTGAAGAAGCAGCATCACTTCATGTTTTAATTACTCCGTCATTAAATCCGCTGGTCGTATTTACTGTACGTGAACAAGAAAAGCCGCCCGCTGGTCATCCTCATGTGACGCATTCCTCCTCAGGGGATTTGACTCCTTTGTTGCTTCGTACTCACACCTATCTCTGTGAAGCAGGCAGCTGGAGTCCAGCCGGCGCTGCTAACAAGCTATGAAGACAGATTTAATAATCATGAAGGCGTTTGACACAAGCTTTGTCACAGTCATTTGCAGAAACATGTTCAGGAGAAACGAACTCGTTCATCTGGACGTAACTCTGTCTCCAAGCACTGCGGCTGCTGCTGTCAGGACCTGAACCCACCGCAGACGCGGGTCACATTGAGAAACGTCCGTCAAAGGCTGGATCCTCCAAAAGGTGAAATTGTTTGGAGCTTTGTATTTCTCAGAGCTGCCAAGCGCCAACAGCTGATTCAAATTCAGCTGCAGCAAAGCACGCTCACATTTCAGCCGCTGCCAATCATCGGCGCAGGAGCAGGAAAAGTGAAAGGTGCTTCATTAGCATAAAGCCTGAGACAGCGAAGCAGAAGCCAATGATGCAGCAATCAACAAACAAACAGCCACACTTCCATCTCTGCCTTCGCTGCGTCGCATCCACTCACCGACGGGCCGTCAGAACCAGAACCGGTCTAGTTCAACTCCAACTCCTCCTGATCTGAAGCCTGTGAAACCCTCTATAACATCCTTCGTTAGTGAATACTGTATATTTCTGGTTCCCTTAGTGCTTCATCTGTGTTCTTATATACTAATTTTTTATTTGTATTTTATTATTATGCTGCAGGAAGACGTGACTTTCCCTCTGGAAGGAATAAAGTATCGTCTTCGTTTTCATCCCAGGTTTCGTTGGAGCTCTTCTTCAAACCACCAGTGTTTCCACCTTCACCTCATGACAACACAGCGTTCCCGCCTGGACCCAGACCAAACACTGAGACCAGCGCTGTGAAGGGGCTTCACTCTGAGTGGCAGCAAGCACGCGTTGTGCATAACCAGGGTGATAATTGTGCAGTGGAAACACAACTGACATCATCAAGCTCCAAGATGCACCTTAGAGGAAAAAACACGAGGCCCCAAATCAATGAGACCAATCTACACAACTCATTCATTACAGAGGTCATGACTGTGAACCTCTGAAATCCAAGGAGACATGAACGCCATTAAGGATCATTGTGTTCGAGAGGAGCAGCAGGTCCAGTCGACCCCGGCTCCAACCGGGTCCAGAGGAGAACGAGCCCCGGACAGATGCTGGACTGGACAGATGCTGGACAGATGCTGGACAGATGCTGGACAGATGCTGGACAGATGCTGGGGAGGAGCCGAGGCCGTGACGGTGAACGTGCAGCTACGCTCTGATCCGAGTTCACTCAGTGACGCCAACGCAAATGGACGGAGTGTTGGAGAAGTTCTGGCTCAGACTCTGACACCAGGTTAATGCCTGGTCACAGCTTCACATCAGCGCCTCTCTCTGTGGCCACTGGAGTCAGATTAGTGCCCGTCTCTCGGCCGTCTTCATCCACTGCGCCAGCGTGTGGCTGTGATTTTAAACTCCTGTAGAAGCAGAGCTGCCGGCTGGAGATCAGTCAGGAACCATTTCATTTAGAAAAGCAGTGGTGTTCAAGTAAAACGAGGTGATGGAGGACAGAGAGCAGCGCGCTAATGCTTCCATCCACCAATGGTCTCATCTGATACCAACAGGGCAGCAGATGAGGAAACATATGGGCCTGAGATGGAGGCCCAGGAGGGACAATTCACACCGAAAGCAATCTGCATGTGTAAAGAGCTTCCTGGAGAAAAACACGAAGGCGAGCTGCAAACTAATCCTGCAGATTAGGCAGTGGCGTTAATGCGCCTGCAGGGCAGTGCTGCAAAGCTGAAACCCACCTGAGCTTAAATGAATCACCGTCCAGATAGAATAATAATCCCCCAAACCTGGCAGCGTCCTCCGCTTGGATCTATTATACGAGGAGGAAAATTAAAACTCAAAATCAATGATTTCTCTGTTTTGAAAAGGTAAATACTTAAAGGCCAAAACAAACCCGTGGCTCTTATTCGACAGCATACGTCAGGTCCGTTACACGTGAACCACCGGCATTCAAACAGCGTGTGCAGTGGAGACTGATGACAGCGATGGAGCGTCCTGACAAAACGTCCAGCGCCGCATCGACTCCAGTGTCAACACAGACGAGAGCAATTTTGTTCCAGCGGGACATGAGCGCTAACAGGAAAATGACACCTTGTCCACTGAGTGATTGCTGGGATCAAGTGAAGCCTCTAGAAAAGACATGATTCTCAGTTCGGTTTCAAACATGACATCACCCTGAGACAAAGATTAAAGCTCTGAAGGAAAAAATAATGATTTTAACATCGGAGGAAAAACCATCTGCATCAAATGTTCGTCCGACTTCGCTACAATGTTAGATTGAAATATTAAAATACTATTAGATCTCAGTGTGTCCTTCATTATCTTAGGGGGTTTCTGGTCCTTTATTAGCACACGGCCTCTGCAGTGGTTCAAGTGCTAATAAATTGCTCAGGCATGTGATTTGGAAGAGGACAGCAATAAAATGATGCATTAGCAGGAACAAAGCAGGCCGATCGCTGGCTCTTAATTATCTGTGAGAGCGAGCGTGTCTGCTGAGTGTGTGCGTCTGGAGCAGAGCCAGGGAAAAGGTCAGAGGAAGGAGCAGCGCGGGAGACGCCTCCGTCCGGCCCAGAGACTGGGGCTCGTCTCACATGGTGGACATGGTGGTGGACTGACTCTGCTCCAGGGGTCGGACGTTCCAGGGGTCAACGGACTCTGTTCCAGTGGTCGAACGGACTCCATTCCAGGGGTCGGACGTTCCAGGGGTCGGACGTTCCAGGGGTCGGACGTTCCAGGGGTCGGACGTTCCAGGGGTCGGACGTTCCAGGGGTCAACAGACTCTGTTCCAGTGGTCGAACGGACTCCATTCCAGGGGTCGGACGTTCCAGGGGTCAACGGACTCTGTTCCAGTGGTCGAACGGACTCCATTCCAGAGGTCAGACGTTCCAGAGGTCAGACGTTCCAGGGGTCGGACGTTCCAGGGGTCAACGGACTCTGTTCCAGTGGTCGAAGGGACTCCATTCCAGGGGTCGGACGTTCCAGGGGTCAACGGACTCTCAGACGCCAACATCCAGCTCCCTGGCTGTTTTCCTTAGATCTTTAAGTCGATGCTTTGCTCTTGGACCTCATGGAGAAGTCTCCAGTCGTACATCATGTCTCTGTGTGTGATGGTGGACAGAACCGCCAGCAGCTCTAATACAGTGAGTGCTGTGACCGACGGCAGCAAAATGGACACACGCATCATTCTCCTCTTCGCCTGTGTTTTAAACTCAAAGCCAAGTCAAACTGTGACGACCAACGCTTTCTGTCTGATAAAACAGCTCATGTTCGAGACGCGGCTGCAGACGCTTTGTGTTCATCTGAGATCCCACTGGTCCTGGAGTGGCTTCACCGGAGCTTTACTGCGGTTACATGAAGGAAAATGTGACTTCTACTCCTGCAAACGTTCGCTCCGAGGCCGAGCAGCTTCAGAGGCAGAGGTGAAAACGTGCAGCTGGCAAACGTACACTCAAAGAGATGCTGCGCTGAACGGACTAAAGCGACACAAGCTTTTCCATTTCTCTGTCCTTGTTGGACAAAACAGAAAAAGAAGTAAAACAAGGCCGAGTCTGCTCCAGCACCTGTTGCTCCTCATTCCTCTTGTTCAGCTGATCCAGGGTCTTATCTCCCATCTTCTGCTTCCTGTCCGACCCCACGAGGCTCCGCTCCTCTTTCCCTGTTCTCGTCTGCAGCCAGAGCCGATTTCTTCCCAAAGCTTTTTATCTGACAGATTTGGCAGAAAGTGCTTCAGGGATCAGAGCAACAAATGCAGATAAAACTAAAAACAAAAGATAAGAGCAAGGACGAACGCAGACTAGAACCAGGTCAGAGCTGATCACAGCCGCTGTTTGGGAGCGAGTCAGAACTGCTGCAAAAAAACAAAGCTGTCAAAAGCTGAAAACCAGAAGGACGTAGGTTCAGGATGGACCTTTATCCAACACTGACAGACACACAACGCGTCCGCTGTCTGGACCTCGGCACCGTTCCCACCTCCCTCGCTGGCTCCGCTCCCACTTCATCTGTGCCACATCTCTGTCCTGACGCACTGGGCGCTCGTCCTTTCTCCCTCGCTGTTAAGTCCCTGTCATCACAGATCAGAAAACGCGCCGCGCTGCGGTCTGAGTGCGTCAGCCTGATTATGCGTGGGTGTGTCTGTGCATGTGGCCTGATGCTGAGCAGGGTGTGTGTGTGTGTGTGTGTGTGTGTGCGTGTGTCATCACTATGCGGCCCTGCATGACTTCATCTGCGTGTGTCCTCCCTGCAGCTGTGTTCTCATGCGTAGCTGCTACTGCAATCCGGCTGCTGCTGCTGCTCAGAAGCAAAACACATCCATTTGTTTCTCTGCAAGCAAAGCTGCAAAAACGCACAAATACACAATAATCCCCAGGAAAAAAAAGATCAATACCACTGTTAGAGAAATTTAATGAGACACCTTCAACAAAGGTGCATCAACTGCATGACTGCAGATGAAGTTGCCCTGACGCGGCCTCACAGCTGAAGCAAAAGGCTCCAGGTCAGAACTCGAACTCAATGGGGGTTTCACAGTGAGGCCTTTGCCCTGTTGTCCCACTCAGGTTCAATAGAACACATTAATGCATGCGTTTACTGGTGTAGGAGCTGCCTTCAAGACAGCTGTCATGCAAAGTTCTCCTGGTAGAAATTCAACTGGTGCCAGAAGAGAGAAAGTAAAAAGATGAAGTTAATGGTGAGGTGTGGAAATAAAAGTTGAGCCTGACACAGAGAGAGTAAAAAGCAAGAATGGAAGCGACGGAAGTAGTTTATCGACCGGTTCTGACAGAGACAGGGAGAGAGAGAGAGAGAGACGGTGGAGGTGAAAAGATAAGATGAGGCTGGTAGTAAAGCTTTTCATCGACTTCCTCTGTGAGAAGGGAACCATTAAAAACACACACACACACACACACACACACACACACACACACACACACACACACACACACACACACACACACACACACACACACACCTCTGATGAATGGCAGCAGTGGAATTCAATGATAATTGAGGCGGTTTCTTCGGAAATCACACTGTGACTCCACGTATCAAAGTGGCTGAAACTGCACTGAATTGTTACTGACTATTTCAGAGCAGCTGCTGTAACTAACATTTGATTGTGCCGCTCACTCGCCGGTGGATCAGGAGGCGGCGGCTGTATGTGACCCAGAACCATGACGTGATCCGAAACGCCGGTGTCGCTGTATAAATGATCCCACCAGAAACAAACGTAAAAAGCCCCTCTGCCCTTTTGTTTACAACCACTTATAAGATATTAAAGACGTTAGAATGAAGTTCAGCTGCAAAAAGACCAGAGTCGTTGCAGGAGTCCGGGTCCGGGGACGCCTGGTTCTGCTCACGCCTGGTTCTGCTGACGCCACTTCCACCAATAATAACCATAGAATCACTAACAGATTGTCTCAAACTGAAAGTTTGCTGCTGTGGAGCCAGAAGGCTCTGCGTTTACTCATCATTTATTTGTTTTAGTTTGTTAACTAACTGTTGGGGTTGTTTTTTTCTTTGTCCACCTGGGAACACAGAACCTCCTCCATCTCCCCTGCAGCGAAGGCCAGAGGCTCCAGGTTCTGAATAAATTTACCTCAATCTAATTAGGTTCGACTCTCGCGCTGCTGCCGTCGTCATTATTGGTGTTCTCCATAAATCATCTACCTGGAAGCTTTTATTTTGTAGCAGTGATACCTGGGATGAACTAAATTAAGTTAAGCATAATGACAATGGATGGTTTCATACATTTGTGCGTTGGTGTAAACAAAGTCAGCAGCGACTCGTGTGTGAAGCACAGCATCAACAGCTTTCGCTCCGGGTCTTAAAAGCTTAAAAGGAAACCGGGGTCAGAGGTCAGTGGAGGAGAAGTGGCCAACGGCGGCCTGTTCAGGTGGAGGTGGAGGGAGCCGGACCCCCTGCTGAGCCACGATGTGAGCGGTGACCACTGCTCTACATGCAGCAACGCCCCTGAAGTCACACAGGCAGAAGAGTCCACACTGGTCGGAGCGACGACGACTCATCACAGGTCACACCTTCAGTTACAAACAGTCGAATCAGCTGAGGCTCCGGGTTCAACTACAGCATCAAACCACTGTTTCTGGTGGTGGAACCTGAGACACGGAGCTGAAAAACGTCTTCGAGCTTCCTGGGATTTATTTATGACCAGCTTCACTACAAAAAACACACATCTGATGAATGTTTTACCTGCACTTATTTTGTGCTAAACCTTTTTGTGTCCGAGGAGGAAAATCAAACGATGCGACGTTTGTTCTTCATGCTCATCTGTTCTTTCAGGCAGCTCACTGATCATCCACACAGTTCACAGTTCAGTGTCCTGCTGGGAAATTCAATTCTGCTCAGAGGTTCAGAAATTAACTGACTTTTAAAAGGATCAGTTTATAGAAAGAAGTACGATTCTCTGTGAGATGAAGCCGGCGGATGTGACAGAAAAGATGAGGCAGGAAGAGAAAAGCTGACAGGGTGACGACAGGCTGGACCTGGCAACCGCACATGCACACACACAGACACACACAGACAGACACACACGCAGACAAACACACGCACACACAGACACAAACAGACAGACACACACGCACACAAACAGACACACGCACTCACGCACACAAACAGACACACACACACACACACACAGATAGACACACACGCACACAGACAGACAGACAGACAGACACACACACACACACACAGATACGCACACAGAAATACACACACACACACACACACACACACACACACACAGATACGCACACAGAAATACACACACACACACACACACACACACACACACACACACACACAGATACGCACACAGATACGCACACAGAAATACACACACACACACACACACACACACACACACACACACACACACACACACACACACACACACACACACACACACACACACACACACACAGGGAGGCCTCAGTCTCACACTGTGATATTCGATTCTGCTCGTTTGTGTCTGTTTATTTTCAGAAACACCTGGAAGATGGTGTAAAAACCTGACAATCGCTGCTCATTCGAGCTCCTAATCCAGATCAGCCCCGCTGGGAGGACAGGATCCCTGAGGGGAAGCGTGGATCCACGGCGCCGGCACCGGCGGCGGCTCAGTCACACGGCGCCGATCAAACAGCAGGAGCTCAGAGCGTTGGAGGACGACGGCGAATCACAGGCTGAGATGATGTCAGAGACAGGAAGTCACAACTTCCACTTCAGGTTAAATGGAATTATTTTTTTCTTTTTCTCCAAAGTTGCTACAAAGAATCAAATCACTGTTCATTCATTTTCAGTTTATTGACAGTCAAAGACGAGGACGGCGCCCAGAACCCGTAGAACAACCAGGTGCCGCACGTCTGTGGACCGGCTGGAAACACACAGGTCCACGGCTGCACTGCACACGACTCCATTCACACGCTCCGGCGCCGGCACTGGAGGCAACGGGCCTGGAATTGGCTTCTGAGCCGCATGTGGGTGTGCAATTAACACAAACCTAATTAAGGAAGTGCCTGAAATCTGCATAAGACGTCAAACCAAAGCGTGTCCCCGTGTCTGGACCTGAAGCTGCAGACGGTCCCGACCGTGGGACGGACGCGTGGCTCCGTGTGGTGAAGCTCATTCACACGGTCTGTGTCAGTTATGACCCGGGTCATTATTAATCTCATCTCTCTCCATCTCAATTCAGCTCTGCCAGTGAAGAGGGAGGAGGTGCTGAGAGGAGGCGTCTGGAGGAGCGGGTTCAGGCCAGCAGCTACCGTCACATTCAGCTCTGCGACCATTTCCTCTGGCAGAGGCCGACGCAGCCCAACATTTGTCAGGAGAAGCGTCATTGCAGCGTTTTGCAGCGTTTTGCATCGTTTGGCAGCGTTTGGCGGCGTTTTGCAGCGTTTTGCAGCGTTTTGCAGCGTTTTGCAGCGTTTCCAGCTCCTCAGCGCTTGGAGACGAGGAACCTGCCACAGCTGATGCACTGATGTTACGCTGGTTCATACTTTACGGCGTTGATGTCGGCCTGATGTTTCTCCTTCTTCCCCCTTTAAGAAAACAGCTGCCTGACGTTTGTCAGCCAACAACTGACAAGAGCAGAACAAAGCACGGAGTCGAAGACAACACACAAACAGGAGACGGTGCAGATGCGACTAAAAGGAAGGAAAAGGTCTGACAGGAGCTGCTGACGTGACTCATGAATATGGATCCGTGCAGGTGGATGCAGCCAGAGGCGGCGTCTGCAGCATCAGCGGGGGGGGGGGGGGGGGGTAATTCCTTGGCTTACGCCTTGTTTTGTTGCTTCTGGAGCTTTGGACGACTCACTCTTTGTTGGTGTGTGGGGGTTAAAGCACATATTTCTTCACAGATGAGCTTCTGCAACGACTGCAGCTCAAAGGACAGGAGGCAGAAACGGTCAGAAATATGGTGAAATAGAGAACATGATGTTTTATGGACCAGGGCTCTGTCAACAACGAGCTACAGACGAAGGCAGATGAACAAACGGCCGCGTTACGTGATTAACGAGTGGACGCGTGAGCATTAAAACAAGAACACGAGCGGTGGCGGCGGCTCCTCGCTTCGCTTGTGACCATTAGATCACAACTAGTGGACGCGTTGCCTCTCAGATGAAAGTATGAATCATGATCAACATTATCTAAATGCAAATGTCTCATTCCCACCGGTGATGAATTCTCCAGCATCGTCCCATTCGTCATGAGGACACATATTTACAACAGTCGCCGCGTGATTTATTCTCTTCGACCTCGACTTTGTTCGTGTCATTTACAGGTTGTTTGACTTTTTCCAGTTTATCTGGCCTTCATTTTCCCGTCTTCATCCGAAGGGGAGGTGGACGTCATCCTTTCCAGTGACCTAAATGAAGTTGATTATTGCATGACTCTGAAGGCGTGAGGCCGCGGCCGCTGCCGATTCGTTTGCGTCCTGTGCTCGTTGCTGAGCTCCGCCTCCAGGTTCCTGTTCCAGCAGCTTCACGGAGCTGCACCCAGGTCTCCTGCAGCTCCGCTGTCCGTCCTCCACGCGCTCCAGCTGGTTCAGAGTCATCGATGGGACCTTGGGTTGAGCGGTGCCTCGTCGGCAGCCATCTTGCCTCCGTCCGTCCGTCTCCTGGTCCCCGTCCATCGTCTCCTCTGCCCACTTCACAGGACCATGAAGTCCTTTGCACCCTGTAACCAGTGTTCGGCCCATTCTTCCATCCTCACACGTAAAACGCCTACAGATAAATAGGAGGTGGCGACAGCAGAGAGTCTGGAGTCCCTGCACGGCTTCAGCCCCTCGCGTCCCTCTGTTTTTCTTGTGTCCTTGTTGTTGACGCTGTTGTTTTCCTGCCTTTATCGAGGGAGAAGGAAGCTGATGTAATTCTGCGTTTCATCTCACTCCACTGGTGGATCGATAAAAGAGCATTTGAATTCTTTTTTAGCCTTTTTCCATCACTGCCTCTCGCGGCTCCTCCACCTTCACCCCATCACAGCTCTTTTATCCTGTGATTCTGCTGAGCTCAGGCTTATGTAGTGGAGCTCGTGGCAGGATTTGGGCCTTAATGGAGCCGCAGGAGAGCAGCACGGACAGTTTTCAGTAGCTTCAGGCTCATTATTCACCCTGGAACAGTCACTTTGACATTCATACTAAAACTAATTGTCCAGCAATGTTCCAACTTCATGTGTTCCAACTTTTAGTAGCTTCAACCAAGTGACTGCAGGACGAGTGGAGGCAAACGTACCTTTAGTGTCACGAGGTGTCTGTTCATCTCATCTCAGATACGTTTGAGGGCAACTTTCTTGCAACAGCTTTGTTGTCTTCATAACGACCATATGTTCACAATTAATTAAGCGGCAGATACGGAAACAGCTGCTCCACAGCATCCTGCTGCATCCAGTGGCTTCAGGCGGCGCGGGGCGAAGGTCAGAGTCAGAGCAAAGTGAAGTCCAAGTCACAACATCCAGATTCAAACAAACCCAAAGTCTTCAGTTCATCAGTCCCCAACTGCACCTCTGAACTCTTCACCCTCACATTTCCTGGCAGAAACACTGTAGTATTTACTATACTTTGACCGACTGCAGCATTTGTCATCCACACTATTAAAACGTCGGCCACTTTTAACAAACACTCCTCCTCAACACTAGCCTTCAATCAGCAGCGATCACAAGCATCACTCAGCAGCGTTAACTCAGACCCGTTCACATGCTGAATGGAGGCGTGGATTAGTGGGAGCCAGCGGGTCAGAGAGCAGCACCGCTGGACACAAGGAACACCTTCAGGGCTACGGTAGAACCTAGAGAACCGTCCTAAAGGTTCCCTGGAGCAGGAACCGGCAAACAGACAGAACCCTGCAGGAACAGCTGAAGCACGAGACGAACCCTGATAACGACAGCGAGAAGCACAGATACAGGAGGGTGGAACCGGAGGAAGGTTCTGACCATCACGCCTCCAAATGACACCCACAGAACCTGTCCACAGTAAAACACCAGTGCAGAGCCTCAGACCAAAGCAGAGACACGTAACGAGTCAGTGGAACCGACGGGTTGATGACCTCTCAGATGAGAAACCAGGGACCAGTTCAGGCTCCTGCACCATCTGCACCATCAAAGCCTCGAATTCACTAAAACAAATGGAGAACGGAGCGTGAACGGGGAGTGTGTGGTCGCGGAACAGGGCTCCACGCTGCTTTTAAAGGCCTCCATCTGGGTCGCGCTCTGAACACAGTTTCATTGTGAGGCTCATAAATCTCTCGTCCGTGGGGACGGAGCTAATCTCAGTTTGGTGGAGGCAAACAACAAACCTCGGCAAAAAGTACAATTTTCAGGGAATAAGAAAACGCAAACTTGCCAACATCGATGTGTTTGTGAGACAGTGTGACTCAGATCGTTCCAGGGATCAGGAAACAAACAGGAAAAAACTCTATTGCTCTTTGTTCAAGAGGCTGCGAGGTGCGTTCGCTCACAGACGAGCGTCCGGGAAGCAATCGGCCGAGACGTGTGTGGAACCGCTGCAGATGTGGAACCACAGCCGAGGAGCGGCTCCGTGTGTGGAACCACAGCAGCCGCGGAACCACGGCTGAGGAGCAGCTCGGTCCACAGTTCTACTCACGTCGTCGGTGCCGGCGAGTTTAACAGCAGTGATTGAGTCTGATCTGTG
>NC_040885.2:18856583-18949541 GCF_900634795.4 Betta splendens
ACACCACACACACGCTGCACACACACACACACACACGCTGCACACACACGCTGCACACGCTGGACACGCACGCTTCACACACTGCACACACACACACACACACACAGGCTGCACACGCACCCTGCACACGCTGCACACACACATGCACGCTGCACACGCTGCACACGCACGCTGCACACGCACACACACACACACACACACACACGCTGCACACGCTGCACACGCACGCTGCACACGCTGCACACACACACACACGCTGGACACGCACGCTGCACACACACACGCTGCACACACACACACGCTACACACACACGCTGCACGCTTCACACACTGCACACACACACACACACGCTGGACACGCACGCTTCACACACTGCACACACGCGCTACACTCACAAACACACGCTGCACACACACACTGCACACACACACACACACGCTGGACAAACTGCAGTCGCTGCACACACTGCACACACACGCTGCACACACTGCACACACACACACACACTACACACACACACACACACTGCACAAACGCGCTTCACACACTGCACACACTGCACACACGCGCTACACGCGCTGCACACACACACACACACACTGCACACACTGCACACACACACACACACACACACACACACACACTGCACGTGCTGCACACACACTGCACACACACACTGCACACACACACACACTGCACACACACACACTGCACACACACACACGCGCGCTGCACACACACACACGCGCGCTGCACACACACACTGCACACGCGCTACACACACTGCACACGCTGCACTGCACACACACGCTGCACACACGGGCTACACTCACAAACACACGCTGCACACACACACACACTGCACACGCGCTACACACACTGCACACGCTGCACTGCACACACACGCTGCACACACGGGCTACACTCTCAAACACACGCTGCACACACACACACACTGCACACACACGCTGCACACGCAGGTCGCCGCTGGGACGCGGCTCTGTCCGAAACAGAGCTGAACGTCCACAGAACCACAGCACAGCTCTCTGACACGCGACAAACACGAGGCCTCGACTCCCAAACGCTCCCGTCACGACGGTCAGTGAACGCATCGCCTGCCGTCACTTCCTGCCTGAAACAATTCAACCTGCAGCAACTCAAACTCAAACCCACCGATGCCAACAAAAGTCACTGATTCACACAACAAACAGTCATTGGCCCAGATTGTGTAACGCTGCTGCTCAAAGCTCCTCCCATCGTCTGCCCCTAAAGCTGACACTCAGCGTTCATAGTGTCTGTGGTGAGTAACCCACCCAGCGGCGGCCGAGTGGACCCGGGCCGGACCCGGGCCGGACCCGTCTGCACAGTTTACACATACAACACGACCCAGTGGCTGAATAGCGGATGTCTGCTCACATCAGCTGATGGACGACACCGAGCTGGATCCACAGAACTGGATCCACAACACTGGATCCACAGAACTGGATCCACAGAACTGGATCCACAGAACTGAACCAGAAGCTCAGCCGGTCCCGTCCAGCGTGCTGGACAGAGACGCCTCAGCGGACGTGGACCCGTCAGAACCGCCTCCTCCTCCTCGCGCCCTCCGTGACCTCGTCCCTCGGCTCCGCTCCTGTCTCATTAAAAGGTTTGTGGCGTTTTCTGCTCCGTCTCACGCTCAGTTTACCTCAGACTCACACAATCACGGGCCGCTCTCCACTAAGCAGCACATTATTTGATGTACTACTTCCCTGATTAATGGGATCTGCTCCTCCAGCTGATAAGAGACCGGGCCTTCCATCGTTCTCCTCTGCTTTTTAATCTCGCCTCTCTCTTATTCTCGTTTCCCCTTATTTCATGCAGATTAAAGGGGCCGTTATTCTCTGTAACCTTACGTTTCTCCCACATGACGGATGACGGCTGCTCTTTTCACACAAACATTGCTGCTTATCTGTAATCTGCCATTCAACAGGGGAGCCGGACGTTCGGGTCAAACAGTGAAGCTGCTTCTAAAGGCCCAGCGGGTCAGAACCGGACCGGGCCGGCTCCAGGTCTGAGCAGAACCAGACGGCGCCGAGCCGCTGTCACACTCAGACGGGTCAGAATCCAGCGTCCGTCCTCTTCGTGCGTCTCGACGCGCGGTGACCCGTTCTCTGATCACGGTTCTGGAGCTCAGGCTCGTTGGGAGTCCGTTCGCCGCAGCGCCGCTCTCCAGAGGAGGCTTTGCAGAGGATTTCAGAACCTGGCTGCAGGGACGCGCTTCGATTCATTCACGAGGACTTTGGGTCTGTAAGTTCTGGCTCGCCACTGAAAATCCAATTGGTCCCTCGGGGTTGAGGCACTGCAGAATTCCTGCCACGCCAACCTGTGAAACCCATTGGTTTATGGAGCGTTTTCTGTGAACTCCAAATCACACAGCAGCAGCTAAACGGCCACAGACTCAGCTCAGAACCGGGTCACGGATCTCACAGGAAGTGGAGGACGCAGCAGCTGAAGGTCCTTCAGAACAAACACGACCCACGAGTTCACGGGACCCGGACTGTGGGTGGAGCCCAGCAGCCGCCTGCCTCCTGCCCAGCGATACCGGGTCAGCGCCGCCCGGCCGGACGGTTCATCAGGAGTCAGAACCACAGTGAAGTGAGTCCAAGTAAACGACAAACACGGCGCCGTCTGCACAGAACGGCCGGTTTGTGCTACTTTTGACAAGATCCATAGTGGAACCCTGAAAAATGCATCATACATTTGAATTCATTGCTTTGAGTCTGTTTGCTGCAGTTTCATTTATCAGGTTTTGTTTGTGTCAGCGAGCTGTTCTGGGATCAGCTTGAACCATACGAGGCTTTAAAACACGGGGAACGTGAATGAAATGATCGCTCCTGCGCCGCGTTCATGCTGCAGGACCGCCACACAGCGTTTCTCCCGGTCTGGCTCTCCCTCTCTCACGCACACACACGCGAGCGCGCGCACACACGCGCACCCTGACCTGCCAGCATCAGTAGCCTTGTCTTGCGCAATCTCCGCTGAAACGGCGGAACAAACCCGTAGTGACACGTGTGCGCACAGCGCGCAGCTCCAGCAGACAAGCGTGTCCACGCACACTCACGCACGCACGCACACACACGCGCTCTTCCCAAGCTGCAGGTGCTTCTCAATCAGCCCAGAAAACGCGTGCACGCGCACTTCAGTGAACCAGGAAACTCCAAACACAGGAAGCAGAAACCGCAAAGATTCTAAGTGGCCGCACAAACAAACTGCTCACATTCCACAGAGCGTTTACACGGGAATAGCCCAGCAATGACCGCGCGCGCGTCCACGTGCACGCGCAAAGACAACCGCACGTTTATTTTGTTTTGCCTTCCTACCTTCCTCGTGCATCCGCTGCAGGCAGAAAGTGAGGTTCCTCCGCCAGCCCGGCATGGTGCTTAGGAAGAGGAGGAAGAGGAGAGGTCCAGATGAGGCGGAGGAGGTGATGATGGTGAGTGATGAAGAAGAGGAGGGTGATGATGAGGGCAGTAGATCCTGACACGCAGGCGACCGTCGGTGCGGTGAAGCGACTCTCCCTGTTTTCGTGTCGTCTCCCAGTGACTCAGTCTGTGAACGGCGGCTGCTCCTCCAGTTCCGACCCCGCTCACAGTCCGTGTGACGGTCGCTCCCGCTGCGGCACCAGTGGTCTCTCTGTCTCTCTCTCTCTCTCTCTCTCTCCCTCTCTGTCTCTCTCTCTCTGTCTCTCTCTCCCTCTCTCTCTCTGTCTCTCTCCCTCTCTGTCTCTCTCTCTCTGTCTCTCCCTCTCTCTCTCTCCCTCTCTCTCTCTCCCTCTCTCTCTCTCCCTCTCTCTCTCTCCCTCTCTCTCTCTCCCTCTCCCTCTCTCTCTCTCTCTCCCTCTCTCTCTCTCTGCTGACAGAGTTCACCGACCACTCTCCGCCTCTGCTTGTTTTCCTAAATCACTTTGTCTCCAGCCTCTTGCAGCTCGTGCACATGCATAAATTGCACATTTTGGATTTCCCGTTTTCTTCTGGAGGCACATGTGTTTTAATGTACAGTCGTGTTCAATACATTTAGAGTTTTATGGATATTACAGTAACCTGCTGTGAACACACGTCTGAGCTCTTCGTGTGGAAAGCAGACGCAGGTGTTCCGCCCACACAGGTGTTTCCAGCTGTTCTAATGAGGCGTCTGCTTCGAGCTGTGGGACGAAACCGAACTTCACACGCTGCTGACGGTCAGAACCGACGCAGAACCCGCAGACCCGCCCTCGACGTTCCGGACCGACGCGAGGCAGCAGCTGTTGACCTCGTGTCCCTGACAGCTCTGCTTGGTTTGTTAACTGGGTTGTCAGAGCTGCAGCAAAGCGCCGCCAAGTCAAATCCCAGTGCTGTCCTTTAAAGTCTAATTAAGCAGAGGCCACGTCTGCAGGTGTGGACATTAGCTGAAGGGAAATTGCCTGTCTGTCCGGAGTTAATCGGCTTCTGTGGAAAGAGCCTGCGCTGCTGCCGGTTCCGCTGTTTGTCCAGTTTCTACAGGTCGCACGAGCCGCGGCCAATTTCCTCGGCCTCGCGAGCGAAGACGCTTTGAAACTACGCGGAACTGCGCGCGACAAACGCGACGATGGAGGACGCGTGTTGTCACGTGGGCAGCTTCCTCGCGTAGAATGACGTTGCGCATGCGGCGTCCGCTGGTTCAGGGAGACCTACGACTAAAAGCGTGTTTTTTCCACACAATGCATCGCACAAGCGTCCACGTCTGATCGGGTGTTTGCTGTGGGCATCAACCCACTGCACCGCTGTCAGCGAACCAGGATTGATTAATGACGTGTTGAGCTTCTCTCTCGCCTGCAGGTTTGGACAATCACCGCTGCCACGCTCCTCTACTGCATCTTCCATCACTCGGTCTCTGTGGACCCGTGTGACGTCACAGACGAGGGAGCGCTGGTCCCGGTACGAAGGGAACCGGCCTGAGACGTGGGGGGAGCACATTTAAAACTGATCTCCACTTCACTCCCGGTGACACGTCTCATTATTGACTCTAAACTCCACAAAAAGAATCCTCGAGTTGAAGATTTGTAAGAATTAAAAGCCAACAACAACCGTGAGGCGCAACAAGTGCCTTTATTGGACGTGCAGCAGAAGCGGGTTGAGGGCGGGCGGTCACGTGCCCCGCCCGGCTGGACGGAGAGGAGGAGGTTGAGTGGAGGACAGCGACCCCCTGTGGTTAGTGAGCGGGGCTGCAGCGATAGAAGTCAAGTCCCAAAACAAAGACATCACTCATTTAGTTTAAACTAAGAAAAAACTCCCACATGAGTTTAAATTAGCAGTATTGAAATTTCACGTGACGCTGTAACAAAGAGGTGGATTAAAACCCAGACCCGGTGATTAGCTCAGATCCATGCTGTCTGTGGCCCCCGGGCCCCCTCCCTCCCCCCCCTGGACGCCCCCCTGGACGCCCCCCTGGACGCCCCCCTGGACGCCCCCCTGGACGCTCTGGTAGATGGACGCCAGGTCGGCGTTGCTTCGGATCTGGGTGGCGAAGTCCACCATGCTGGGGCTGCGCTCCACCTCGGGCACGGCCAGCAGGGCGGCGACGGCGCGCATGGCCGAGCGCCGCAGCTCCTCCTGCTTCTCAAACTCCTGCTTCACAGACCCGGCCTTGACCTGAACGGGGGGATGGAGGTGAGGAACGTTCCTCCGGTTCCTTCGGCTGCTCTCCACACCAGTGAGTCCTACCTTGGTGGTGCAGGTGGCCTTCAGGGGCTCCACCAGTCGGTCCAGTCTCTGCAGGACAGCGGAAGGACTGAGTGCAGCCAGTCTGGCCAGCATCAGGAAGGTCAGCATCTACGGCCCACAAACGGTCATGTTAGCGTCACTGGTTCTGGTTCCACCGCGAGACATGAAGGAGACGCTGATGTGACAGCCCACCCGGATGTCATAATGGTCCTTGAGTCCCTCCTCTACGTGATCCAGGAACTGCAGGACGTCCAGCCCGTCCAGGCAGCCGTCCAGCAGACTGTACATGCACTCGAACGCTGCTTTACGCACGTCCAAGCCGTCGTCCACCGTGTGTTTGAACGGACCCATCTCCACCTGCGGAGCACAAACAGTGACGCGGCCGCACAGGAAGAGATCATCAGCACACGAGCGCGGGGCCAGGACCCACTTCTCTGATGAGGTCCTTCCTGATCTGGGTCTCCTTGTACAGGTGAGGCATGACGCTGGGAAGAAGACCTCGGATCAGCGCTGGTTTGTTATGAGCTGCAGA
Source organism: Betta splendens (assembly GCF_900634795.4). Lineage (NCBI taxonomy): Eukaryota > Metazoa > Chordata > Actinopteri > Anabantiformes > Osphronemidae > Betta > Betta splendens. The sequence goes on from NC_040885.2 coordinate 18,862,837, forward strand.
GTTAAACATCACCAAGGCCACGCGGCGCACGTTGATGTCCTCGTCCTGCAGCGTCTTCAGGAAGTCCCCTGTCAATCACACACATCAAGGTGTGTGTGTGTGTGTGTGTGTGTGTGTGTGTGTGTGTGTGTGTGTGCGTGTGCGTGCGTGCATGCGTGCAACTCTCTGCGTGTGTGTGTGCATGCGTGCGTGCGTGAGTGTTTGTTTGTTTGTGCTTACGTGTGCGTGTGTGTGTGTGCGTGTGTATGTGTGCGTGTGTATGTGCGTACGTCTGTGCGTGCGTGTGTGTGCGTGTGTATGTGTGTACGTCTGTGTGTGCGTGTGTGTTTGCGTGCATGCATGTGTGTGTGCGAGCGTGCATGTGTGTGTGTGTGTGTGTGTGTGCGTACGTCTGTGTGTGTGCGTGTGTGTTTGCATGCGTGTGTGTGTGTGCGTACGTCTGTGTGTGTGCGTGTGTGTTTGCATGCGTGTGTGTGTGCGTGCGTGCATGTGTGTGTGCGTGTGTGTCTGCGTGCATGCATGTGTGTGTGCGTGCGTGCATGTGTGCGTGCGTGCATGTGTGTGTGCGTGTGTATGTGCGTACGTCTGTGTGTGTGTGCGTGCGTCTGTGTGTGTGCGTGCGCCTGTGTGTGTGCGTGTGTGCGTGCGTGCGTGCATGTGTGTGTGCATGTGTGCGTGCGTGTGTGTGTGTGTGTGTGTGAGACTCTGTGCGTGCGTGCATGTGTGTGTGTGCGTGTGTATGTGCGTACGTCTGTGTGTGTGCGTGCGTGCGTGCGTGTGTGTGTGTGTGAGACTCTGTGTGTGTGTGTGTGTGTGTGTGTGTGTGTGTGTGTGTGTGTGTGTGTGTGTGTGTGTGTGTTTGTGTGTGTGAGAGAGACTCTGTGTGTGCGTACGTCTGTGTGTGTGCGTGTGTGTGTGTGCGTGCGTGCGTGTGTATGTGCGTACGTCTGTGTGTGTGCGTGCGTGTGCGTGCGTGCGTGTGTGTGTGTGTGCGTGTTACCCATGCAGGCCCTCAGCTGTGAGTCCACAGGAGCAGGATGGTCCACAATAGTGAACTTAATGGCCGTCACCACTGTGCTGCGCGTCACAGGAGACGCTGGGAGAGGAAGTCAAACCAGTCAGAAGATGTCGCATAAACTACAACAACATTCAAATATATCAAGCGTAGCAGCAGTAGCTTCACATGATTCAAATGATGAATCCAGTTAGACTAAAGTTTGTTCAGCAAATAAAACAGACAGGACTGAGAAACGGATCCTGAAGCATCGTACCGGCTCTGAGCTGCTGTTTGAGCCGAGGCAGCAGCTGAGCAGGGTTCACTAAGGTGAGCTTCCCCAGGCACTCGGACACCAGGTTCCTGGTCCCCTCCTCCTGACACTCACAGCTGTTAAACAGCAACGCCCACACAGACTCCACATGGGGGGAGAGGCTGGAGGCAGGACAGGCACTGGGAGAGACGGGAGAGTGAAGGAGGAGGCGAGGGAGGAGCCGCGTCTGCAGACCTGCACTCACCTGATCACTTCTTTGAGCGAGTGCAGAAGCAGGTACTGCCTCCGAGGCTGGGAGGAGATCTCCTTTAGCAGGAAGGGCAGGTAGTCCCCCAGGTTGCCGACGGCAACGCTGCCTAACGCGCAGGATGCGGCCGTCTTCACCTGATGATCAGTGAAGAAGCAGATCATCAGTCTCAACAGTTGGAAGGTGATGGAGAAGAGGCAGCACACAAGCTTGTCTTGCCTCCTCGCTGGAGCAGCTGAAGGCCTCCAGGATGACGCCCTGCACCTCCTTACTGCCCTCGAGCCCGCCGCTCCTCCCCACCTCCCCCAGGCACAGCAGAGCCAGGATGCGAGCGGGCTCCGGGCAGCCGGCGTTCTTCACCTGCACAGAGATGGGAGGTGGAGACCGGATCAGGAGGAGACGGGACGGAGGAGGAGACGGGACGAAGGAGGAGCGGACGGGACGGAGGAGGAGCAGACGGGACGGAGGAGGAGCGGATGGGATGGGACAGGAGGAGCAGACGGGACAGGAGGAGCAGACGGGACGGAGGAGGAGCGGATGGGATGGGACAGGAGGAGCAGACGGGACAGGAGGAGCAGACGGGACGAAGGAGGAGCGGACGGGACGGGACGGAGGAGGACCGGACGGGACGGAGGAGCAGACGGGACAGAGGAGGAGCGGATGGGACGGGACAGGAGGAGCAGACGGGACGGGACGGAGGAGGACCGGACGGGACGGAGGAGCAGACGGGACAGAGGAGGAGCAGACGGGACAGAGGAGGAGCGGATGGGACGGGACGGAGGAGCAGACGGGACGGAGGAGCAGACGGGACGAAGGAGCAGACGGGACGAAGGAGCAGACGGGACGGAGGAGGAGCGGATGGGACGGGACAGGAGGAGCAGACGGGACGGAGGAGGAGACGGGACGAAGGAGGAGCGGACGGGACGGAGGAGGAGCAGACGGGACGGAGGAGGAGCGGACGGGACGGGACGGAGGAGGAGCGGACGGGACGAAGGAGCGGACGGGACAGAGGAGGAGCGGATGGGACGGGACGGGAGGAGCAGACGGGACGGAGGAGAAGACGGGACGAAGGAGGAGCGGACGGGACGGGACGGAGGAGGAGCATACGGGACGGAGGAGGAGCGGACGGGACGGGACGGGACGGAGGAGGAGCGGACGGGACGGAGGAGGAGCGGACGGGACGGAGGAGCAGACGGGACGAAGGAGCAGACGGGATAGAGGAGGAGCGGACGGGACGGGGCGGAGGAGGAGCGGACGGGACGGGACGGAGGAGGAGCGGACGGGACGGAGGAGCAGACGGGACGAAGGAGCAGACGGGACAGAGGAGGAGCGGATGGGACGGGACGGGAGGAGCAGACGAGACGGGACGGGAGGAGCAGACGGGACGGAGGAGAAGACGGGACGGAGGAGGAGCGGACGGGACGGGACGGGAGGAGCAGACGGGACGGAGGAGAAGACGGGACGGAGGAGGAGCGGACGGGACGGAGGAGGAGCAGACGGGACGGGACGGGAGGAGCAGACGGGACGGAGGAGAAGACGGGACGAAGGAGGAGCGGACGGGACGGGACGGGACGGAGGAGGAGCGGACGGGACGGAGGAGGAGCGGACGGGACGCAGGAGGAGCGGACGGGACGGAGGAGGAGCAGACGGGACGCAGGAGGAGCGGACGGGACGGAGGAGGAGCAGACGGGACGGGACGGAGGAGCAGACGGGACGGAGGAGCAGACGGGACGAAGGAGCAGACGGGACAGAGGAGGAGCGGATGGGACGGGACGGGACGGAGGAGCAGACGGGACGGAGGAGCAGACGGGACGGAGGAGGAGCGGACGGGACGGGACGGAGGAGGAGCGGACGGGACGGGACGGAGGAGGAGCGGACGGGACGAAGGAGCAGACGGGACAGAGGAGGAGCGGACGGGACGGGACGGGAGGAGCAGACGGGACGGAGGAGAAGACGGGACGAAGGAGGAGCGGACGGGACGGGACGGGACGGAGGAGGAGCAGACGGGACGGGACGGAGGAGGAGCGGACGGGACGAAGGAGCAGACGGGACAGAGGAGGAGCAGACGGGACGGGACGGGAGGAGCAGACGGGACGAAGGAGCAGACGGGACAGAGGAGGAGCAGACGGGACGGAGGAGAAGACGGGACGGAGGAGAAGACGGGACGGGACGGAGGAGCGGACGGGACGGGACGGAGGAGCAGACGGGACGGAGGAGCAGACGGGACGGAGGAGGAGCGGACGGGACGGGACGGAGGAGGAGCGGACGGGACGGGACAGAGGAGGAGCGGATGGGACGGGACGGGAGGAGCAGACGGGACGGAGGAGGAGCGGACGGGACGGGACGGGACGGAGGAGCAGACGGGACGGAGGAGGAGCGGACGGGACGAAGGAGCAGACGGGACAGAGGAGGAGCAGACGGGACGGGACGGGAGGAGCAGACGGGACGAAGGAGCAGACGGGACAGAGGAGGAGCAGACGGGACGGGACGGAGGAGGAGCAGACGGGACGGGACGGAGGAGGAGCGGACGGGACGGAGGAGAAGACGGGACGGAGGAGGAGCGGACGGGACGGGACGGAGGAGCAGACGGGACGGGACGGAGGAGCAGACGGGACCGGGGAGCCACAAGGCCACGCACCTCCTGCAGGAGGCCCGACACGATGCCCGGCGCCTCCTTGGGGCAGGCGGAGGCCACAGCAGCCACGCAGCGGGCGGCGGAGTGGAAGGACTGTCTGTGGAGGTCTGCACACGGCTGAGGGCGGTGGAAGGGCTCAGTGAGAGCCTCCAGCAGCTGGCTGAGTGGAGACGGAGGAGAGGACAGGATGAAAGCGGGTCGGACGCGGGCGTGAGTTCCGGCCCGGTTCTCACCTGCAGCTCAGGCTGCTGGCTTTGGACCGCACCAGCGCCTGCAGGAAGTCCACGATGGCGGCCAGCGCGCCGCCCTGCAGCAGCGGGGAGTGGACCAGCCTGAAGAGCCCGGGCAGCACCGAGGAGCTGAGCTGGGCCAGGGAGCCGGGACAGGTTCTGGCCATGCAGGTCAGCAAGGCCACGGAGACCTGCACAGAGGTTAAAGCAGGCGTTGGTCAGAACCCGCCTGGAGCGTTATGTGTCTGCAGGTCAAAGGTCAAAGGCCGGTGCCCCCGTGTAAACGTCAGTCCCACTGCTGGGAACAGTATCGTCCTCAGACCCCGCATCAACGACCCCCACCTGGGACACGTGCATGTCGCCCTCGTCCACCAGCGCCGGCAGCTCGCTGAGCACCGGCTCCAGGGCGCCGGCCTCCACGCTGGCCGCGTGGTGCGTGAGCAGCGCCGTCACGCACGCCAGCGTGCTGAGCTTCAGCGCGCGCTGGTTCTTCCTCAGGAAGGAGCCCAGCACAGACAGCGTCTCTGTCAGGATGGAGGACAGCTCCATCTGGACGAGCCAAGCAGAGTCAGTGTCCTGCAGAAGGCGCGTTTGGCCTCAAACACCATGAACGTGCAGCTGAACCTTAATGGGCGCGGCGGCGATGAGGGCGATGGTTCGCACCGCTGTCAGTCTCGTGATCTCGTTCTTCAACCTCTCCAGGAAGATGGACAGGACCCCCTGCAGCTCCGCGCGCAGGTGGTCCCCGAGGTGGCTCAGCATGTGGCCCATGCAGGAAATAGCCCGCTCCTTCACCTCCTGGTCGATGTCGGTGGCTTTCAGCCTCTTCAGGGTCACGGTGAAAACCTGGGAGGTCCCAACACACAGTCTGAGCAGGGCGGAACCTCTGTTCCTGCGCCCGAGACGGTCCCTCATACGTCACCTCTCTGATGAACGGCGTGGGGTCGAATCCTGCATCCGCGGCGCTCTGTCCCTGCGGCCTCATGACTCTGACCAGCTGCTGTGTGACCTGCAGCGCCTCCGAGGCGATTTTATAGAAGCCGTCCTCCACGCACGCCACCACCGGGGGCAGCAGCACCTGCAGAGGCGGCAGCAGAAGAAGAGCGTCTGAGTTCATGTGTCCCACTGTCTGTAGCCGAGTTCAAGGTCTTCAAGGTCTCAGATATTAACACTGAGGAGCAGCTCGCTGCTTCACATGAATCACTGATGGACACGTTGTGGCCGCTTTAGCTTTAGCCTACGTCATTTCTCTTGTCTGCTGTCAATAAAGCGCTAAAATCATTATGTTAAAGAACCTGCATGTGTGGCTGAAAGGCTTGAGGAGGGTGAGAGAGGAGGAGAACGTGGAAGAAGGACAGGGCGTCGATCCTCATGGTGGAGGAGGTGGACCTGTCTGTCAGCGAGAAGACGACGCCTGAAGAGGACGAAGGAGAAGAAAACGAAGGGAGGACGGAAGGAGGATGAAGCAGCAGGAAAATAAGCAAAGATTAAAGCACAAGAGAAAGTGTGTGTGCGTGTGCGTGTGCGTGTGTGTGTGTGTGTGTGTGTGTGTGTGTGTGTGTGCGCGTGCGTGCGTGCGTGCGTGCGTGCGTGCGTGCGTGCGTGCGTGCGTGTGTGTATGTATCTGTGCGTGCGGACCTGGTATCAGCGCAGGGATGTGCGGCTCCAGGGCTCCAGGTACAGTGTGAGCCAGCTCAGTGAGGACACAGAAGCAGCCCTGTCTGGACTTGATGCTCTTCTCCTTCAGCTGTTTGTGCAGCGCTTTAACGATCACCGGCACCTGCACAAAGACCAAATGTTTGTGTTGTTGTGGATGAAGCGGCGTCGGTGCATTAGCGGGCGTTCGGCGTCAGAAGAAGCCTCTCTGGAGCTCCGGGACCTCCTGGACCTCTACCTGCTCCTTCAACGGGCCGAGCGCCGGCTCCTCCGTCGCCGCGTCCGACCCGATGAGGCCGCGGTGACTCCATCGGACCCGCGTTTGTCTCAGCAGCGCTGAAAAGGCGCTGAACACGTCCGCCCTCACGTTCTCCTCGCGCTCCTTGAAGCGGGCGAGCAGAGCGGGGCACACGGAGGAGTAGAAGGAGAGCAGGAGGTCCCTCCGAGTGCTGATCACAGCCTCCAGACACTTGATGGAGGAGCGGCGCACCTTCCAGCTCATGTCGTCGTCGTCGCTGTACTCGTCGTCTGATTCTGGACACAGTCACAGGATGAGAGGGGACTTTAGAACCTCACAACAGACTCACGACCAGGACCAACCGTCCGGCTCCTCCTCCACGTCCATGCTGTCCTCCTCCTCCTCGTCATCATAGTTATAGTTCGGGTCAAAGGTCATGAACTTAAGGCACAGTTGAGTCACCGTGGCGACATGAGGAGACATCTCCTTCGGACATCTGTCAGTGAGGAAACACAACACCAGGAACTGTGTTTTTAACCTCATTTTGATGAGGAACTGATTTCAGTGATTCACAAATGAAACACAAGGCTGATGTTGACCTGCAAACGAAGGCTTCGAAGGCCTGGAAGCAGTGTTCTCTGAGCTCGTCATCCTCCACGCCGGTGAGTCTCACCACCACGGGCACCAGCTTCTCTAAATGCTCACCTACAGGGCAGAGACACGGCCACACGGGGTTCAGAACCGCCCAGCGGGTCTCTGTGCTGCTCAGCGGGCGCGGCGCTCACCCACGCGGTGGCCGCCCTGCCGGCTGACCGTCGCCAGGCACTGCACGTAGGTCCTGGCCAGCGCCGCGGCCGGGCCCTGGGCCAGCGCCGCCAGCAGGTGCTGGGTGAGCTGGGAGAAGAGCGCGGCGCTGCAGCAGGGCACCAGCAGGCCGAGCGCCAGGATGGAGCGCTTCCTCACGGCCATCCTGGGGCTGGTCAGCTGTGGGCGAGGAGCAGGTTGGTACCGGTGACGCTGCTGCGAAACGCTGCGCAGGAGGCGCGTTCCTCACCTGTGGCAGCAGACTGGAGAGCAGAGAGCTGTGGAAACCCACCAGTGCTCCGCTCAGTCTGCAGGTACAGAAACAGCAGCTGACGAACTGAAAGTGCGCTCCTGACATCTAGTCCTTGTATCAGTAGTTAGGATTACGTTTTCTATAAAGGAATTGAGTATCTTATGTTGTTTTAATATTTCCACCTTCCCAACATGTCCGACAGGATGTCCAGAGCCTCCAACTGAACTGACACGTCCTCCTGTTTGGCCATGGCACCGATCAGCTGCGAGGTTATCTTCTTACACACGCCTATCGTCAGGGTCAAACCTGGCAACCCAGAAAAACACAGCTCAACGAAGAAGACAAACTGTGATTTTGTCTGCTTCTTGTTCTGTGATTGTGATTAGAATAAAAAGTTCTGGAATGACAGCAAGAACCATTTTGAAAAGTGTTTCTGTCAGTGAGATTCAACAAATGAGACACCAACTAACAGTCAAATATCTCCTGTCACTTGTTGAAATAAGTGTCATTCAGTGGAACCTAACAGCTTCTAACTTCTGCTGAGGTTTCACACACCTGACGAAAGCAGCGGCAGCTCAGCGATCACAGTCTTCAGTCCCATACTGGAGATGTCCCTCAGCTGCTCCTTGTCCGACATCATGTTCGAGCACAGGACGTCCACCATCATCTCCACCTGAGGCTCCTTCACTTTACTCACCAACGGGGCCAGACTGAAACAACCCAAACACATCACAGCTGCCCTGAGGCTTTTCAGGTACAGATTAAAGAGTCTATTTGGCAAATGCAGCGGTTTGTTTGGTACCATTTCACAGCCAGGTTCTGCACCTCCCCGTTCTTGTCCTCCAGCAGTTTGAGGAGCATCATCACCACTTTATTCTCACTGTCCTTGTCCAGTTTGATGCTGTCCTTCTGCAGCTCCAGCATCAGGTCGTTGGTGGCCATGAACCTGGAACCATGCAGACACCGTTCACGCGTGATTTCCTCAGGTTCAGGCATTAAAGCGCCTGTGAGTGTCTGTGTGTACTTGTGTACTTGACTAAAATGAAGGCTTTTCTTTGTCACTGCTCATTGTAAACTGAATATGTTTGGATTTCACGCTGCCTTTGTCTCAGCGAGGACGTCAGAAATCTGGTGCTTTGAATCTTTAAAATATAATATTAATAGTGGCAATAACATGCATCCAGGTCAACCACAATAATATAGGGAGTAAAGTTAACTAGTCTCAGTACTATCTGCAGCATTAAAGTAGTTTTTACATATGACTGAATCAATACTCGTAATAAATCATTTCATAAAATGCATCTTTCTGCACAGTGACTACTTTTACTCTAATTACTGGCCTGTTGTTTATTAATGCACAGCTCTTCTGTCGTACTCGAACCGTTACACAACATGAGTCCGAGCTCAGAACCGTCGCCTCTGTTCTACCTGAAGTCTTTGTCGGTGGATGTCATTTTCTCCAGCAGGTTGGAGATGAGGTAAGAAACGCTCGACATTTCGGCGCCTGGAACGTTTTTCTACGATCAGATGAGAAAACTTTAACCCAGCAACATGGCGAGACAGGATCCAGTCATAAGACACGGGACCCAGGCTCGGTGGGGGAGAACCTGACACTCTGTGGGCTCAGATAAAAATAAACGGGGCAAATGCCTTTTCGAGTGTGTGGCGCCACCGTGTGGACACGACGCTTGTTGTCGCACCAGGAACACAAAAACTTTACTTTGCAGGTTATTTAACGTGCGACACGAAAACTATATATTTGTTAGGCCGTAGGTTTGTCTGTGTGTTTCTAATAATATATTCAATTTAAACCTTTCTATTTATTTATATATTTTGTATACGGAACCTTTACCGAGCCTATCTTGTTTCTGGCGGTAGAAACAGTCAGACGGACACTACGAGAAGCGGCTTCTATACTTGTTGCCACGTCGGAGTATTTGGTGCAGCTGACTGATTCATTTATTAATCACTTAAGGGATAATCTGTTGGGTGGTCTTTAGTTCTTTTTTAGTCATGGTGAGTCTGATAACCGTTAATCTGATCTGTCGATGAAGCTGTTTACTGGCGTTTGTGTTATTTAATATTACCATTAGCTGCTGACGTTCCCAAGTTGCTAGCTTCTCGTTAGCAGAGCGGCTAGTAGCAGAAAGATAACATTCAAAGCACATCAAAGTAACCTAAGTGTCATTTTTATGTGTTTCAGGTTTCCGTCATCAATACAGTGGACACGTCCCACGAGGACATGATTGTGAGTTGTCAAACGCTCCTTCACTATTTATTGGCTGTTAATTAAGTCTAACATTAGCATGGGCTACAGAGGTTACTTTAATTTAATGAATATACTTATACTGTAGCTGTAACAAATACGAGGGTCATAATAAATTCTGGTGGCTTACTCATTCTGTGTGCACTACACACATGCTTTTATTTTCTGCTTATTATAATCTCCAATGTTTCATAGAAATAGTTTAGTAGCTAACAATGTCCTAAAGCATTACTATCAATCAAATCAGTGTCTCAAAACACGTTGAGCTTGTAAACTCTTGTTTAGGGCCCTGCCACGCTTGTAAAATTCACATGTCACTGGGATGTGCAGGCAAAGTGAATAATAGCGTAACCCGGGTGGACACAAACACGACTAAGTTGTGTTTGTTTGAAACTGAATTGTAAAACACATTCATGTAAAATTGAAAGTGCGTTGTACTCATTCACATCAAACGTGCTGGTGTTCTGTGTTTTGTAGCACGATGCTCAGATGGATTACTATGGTACTCGGCTTGCTACATGTTCCTCTGATCGCACCGTGAAGATCTTTGATGTCAGGAATGGGGGCCAGATTCTTGTGGCAGACCTCAGAGGGTAAGACTGAGAACCAGGACGGTGAGATACAGCTGGGAAAAGGCCCAAGTGACGTCTCTTCACGTACTGTTATTAAATATGTTTACTACATTAAGTTACACCACAGATTCAAGTTATCTGTATCTTCAATTTGCTTTCTGTATCTGCAGCCATGAAGGCCCCGTGTGGCAAGTCGCGTGGGCTCATCCCATGTTTGGAAACATCTTGGCTTCGTGTTCATATGACCGAAAAGTCATCATCTGGAAGGAGGAGAACGGCGCCTGGGACAAGATGTATGAATACACAGGGCACGAATCATCAGGTCAGAAGAACTTATATTTCTGCATTAATTAATGAACGTCTATAAGGTTTAGTTGTCTGGAGGCTTCCAACATGTAAATGTGTGTCTACAGTGAACTCTGTTTGCTGGGGACCCTATGAGTTTGGTCTGATCCTGGCCTGTGGCAGCTCAGATGGGGCAATTTCCCTTCTCACGTTTACTGGGGATCAGCAGTGGGATGTGAAGAAGATCAGCAACGCACACACAGTGAGTTTGACGCTGATGTTCTCTATGATGACTGAAGTGTTGCCCTAAACCTCTGAATATCTCCAGTGTGTATGTCTCAGTATTGTGTTTGCCTGTTTGTGTTTGTTAATAACATGTAACTGTCCTGCAGATCGGCTGTAACGCAGTGAGCTGGGCTCCAGCCGTAGTTCCTGGCAGCCTGATTGACCAGCCGTCAGGACAGAAGCCAAACTACGTCAAACGCTTTGTGTCCGGAGGCTGCGACAACCTGGTCAAACTCTGGAAGTATGTTAATTCCGCTCTGCTGTTTGCTTTGTGACTATATGACAGAGAAGCATACTGGATTAATCGCGTGAAGAAAACGTGTAATGTGAGTTAATCATACAAGATCAAAAACATAAACAGTAATGTCTTTACTGTCACTTTTGACCTCCAGAGAAGAAGACGGTCAGTGGAAGGAGGATCAGAAGCTGGAGGCTCACAGTGACTGGGTGAGAGATGTTGGCTGGGCCCCGTCTATTGGTCTTCCCACCAGCACCATCGCTAGCTGCTCCCAGGTCAGATTTGTTTACTACACTAGGTAGTCTTTTATGATAATGACTTTTTGTATTTGTACCAAAAACAAAACAAGGACCAGAAAATATCTGTTTAGAGAAACCAGTAGATTTTATTTTTGATCAAGCACCTGTTTTCAACCTGTTCAGGACGGACGTGTGTTCATCTGGACATGCAACGACCCTGCAGGCAACACCTGGTCGGCCAAACTGCTCCACAAGTTCAACGATGTTGTCTGGCACGTTAGCTGGTCTATCACTGGAAATATACTGGCTGTTTCAGGAGGAGACAACAAGGTAGAGTATATGAAGTGATGCACAAATCGGTACCTGTCTGATCATCAACACCAGAGCTAACGCCTGAGTCCTATTTACACACGTCTCTTCTTAGGTGACGCTGTGGAAGGAGTCGATGGACGGACAGTGGGCGTGTATCAGTGACGTCAGCAAGGGCCAGGGTGCCGTGTCCACCATCACAGACACACAGCAGAACGAGCAGTGACCCCCGACTCTATAGGATTTACCCCACGTTTCAGAGATGACTTAAACTGGACACTTAATCTGACAATAACACATTGTCCACAGAGACTGAGCTTCATTTATGATTGTCGATCCAGGCTTGAACGTGAGTTTGGCTTCTGCTCTAGACCTGCGTCACAGTTGATTAGTAAGGGAAAAAACCTTCAGTGTTTCAGTTTGTCCATTTTGATAAAGTCTTGAAATGCAAACATAACTGATCATTTCTTTTTTTTATCAGCTGTACCATTTGTTTAGGTTTTGATTTTTCCCAGCATCCTCTAAACAGCAAAAGTGCTGGTTCAAACCAAACCCTAAAACACAACTCATCCTGTGATTCCCAAACATTCCACCCTCTACGGGGACAACGATGCCCCTTCAAATGTGCCCGTTAAGCTTTTAGTTTGGCAGGAAAGACCTCGACATTCAACCATGAAACTGATTGTGAATTTGTTGTGAAAGAGTGTAACAAAGAAAGAAAATCAGAGAAAACAAAGAAGACTGTCGACTGTCCCAACGCCAGATGAAAATTAAATTCACATATGGATTCATTCAGAGTTTATTGAGTTGATTCTTTAACACATGCAGGAGGTCGGTGGCCATTACATCCACTAGTGTTGTAAATTCAGAATCTGCCTTAATTCATCAGCCACTACATTTCCATGGCAACCAAAAGAAAAATCAATATGTAGACAGTCTGAGTTTTATCTTTCAATTGTTGAATCAGAAACCACTGATGTTTTTTTCATTGATGTAATTAAATAAATATAAACTTTAAACTATGACCGGTTTTATTTTCACAGCTGAAGCTCCACAGGGAGATCTTCTTTCTTTTTTTATGTTGGAGATGATGATGATGTGCTTATCTTCTGCAGAACATTATGATTCTGGGGGACTTTATTACAGACGGTTGGGCCACCACGACCAGCAGAATAATGACAACACCTTCGACGTTATTGATCTGGTGGTTTGTGGCTGATGCCCTTTACCAACTAAGCGATAAATGGAAATTATAGATAGATAAACTCAACAGGCTCAGTGATAAAACTGAGAGAGCGCCAACATTCTGCTCTGCTCAGATTTACAGCTTCTTTCAGACCCAATCGATCAGTGATGATGAGGAGGCTGAGTAAGAGGGTGGTTTGGTCGCAGCTAGGGGTCAGCATTAGAAAGTTTGAATTGACCGGATAAAGGATGAGGAGGAAGTAACCAATCAAATCAAACCAATTAGTAAAATATAAGATAAAATATAAAATACATTTAAGCAAAAAATTAATTGATTGGGTAATTTATTCTTTACGATGAGCAATGTAAAGAATAAGAAAATGACCCTAATGGTGATTTGACAGAAGTCTACTTCATTTCTGGATTAATGGTTTAGGTTTAAGGTTTAATGCCTCTGCCGCCTTCAGGACAGGACCCCAACCTGAAAAAGAGCCTCACCCACAAAGACTTTGCTTCTTCCAGCTGTTCCTTATTTCCAGTCAGACTTTGTTATTATCAGCAAACAAATAATAATATAACAAGTTGTTTTTTTAGTCTGTGTGTCGTCTTGTCCGTTGTGATCTACAAAGATAATTAGTAGTTTTATACAGCAGACAACTCCAATGGGTGTCGTGTGGTTTTGAGGTCACTAGGGGTCAGCAGAGCTTCAGGTCGGCCACAAAGTCTGCTTAGTCATATTTATGTGCAGGTGTGTAATAACTGCAGGTGAAGGACTAAACATATCTAAACATGTATCTGATTAAACCAGTTGTTGTGTGTCGGATGCTTTAACGGGTCACGACCAGTAAATGGACTTAATAAAAGAATAAACAAGATGAGTTAGTGACTTTCAGGGAGCAGGAGGGGTCAAACACAAAGCAATAACATAAAAAAGTAATGGTTCTACATTTAAATCAGCTAAAAAAGGTTATTGACTTTTAAGAGCTTCAGGCGTGCAGACAGGAAGCGGCCAGCGGCGCTGGGCGTGTCCATTGTCTGTACATGTAGCTGCAGTGTGTTTGTGGTTGTAGAGACACTTCCTGTCTCTCTGGTCTTCAGCTGCTCTGTCTTCTGTCACATCAACAACTCGCTCACACACTTTACTTTCATTGACGCCAGCAGGTGAGTCCTCTCTTCTTCCTTCAGTCTTTAATTCTTTCTTTAATTCTTCTTTAATTTTTAATACAACAAAGCGAAAGTGAAAGGTGTCACATCAGCGGATGATGTGTGTCAAGTGTCAACAGCTCTTTGTCTTCGTGAGCAGCAACAGGAAGAAGCTGAACTCTGATAAGTGCAAGTGTTCTGACCTGCTGCTTTACTGAAATGCTGATATGATGAGAACTGTTGAACTGTTGAAATACTCTTAACTTGGAAAGAGGAAGAAACTTGTGCATATTATAAATTCTTGCACACATCAACTTCAAAAGGAAAAGCAGCAGCTCACACACAGTAAACCAAAACCCACAGAGCCCAGTTTCCTCTTTGTTTATTTGTCATTTCACAGTGCCTTTTATATTTATATGTATGATATTTATGATATCTATGATATTTATTTATGTCTCTTATATTTGCTCAAATCATTTTCTGTCAGGATAAAGTCAGAATGAAGATCGCATCCTTCAACGCCAAAAATCTGGGCATAAAAAAAGTTTCAGACAAGGCGGGTGGTGCGTTGTCTGACTCAGGTAAGCGTGGACGGCAACACTTCACACACAGGACGTGCAGGACACGGGTCGAGTGTGTTCACAGCAACACGCGGGCTTCTTCCAGATCATGTCCCGCTACAGCATAGTGGTGATGCTGGAGGTGGTGGATAAGAGCGGCAAAGCCATGGAGAAGCTGCTGAAGGAGCTCAACGCCGCTGGGTGAGAGAGGCGTCGAGCTCAGCTACTCACTGACAGACGTGCCTCATTATGACACACACACACACACACGCACCGTCACAAACTCACACGTGTTGGTTGTGGTTGACCACAGCTGCGGCTCCTACTCCATGACCGCCAGCTGCCAGCTGGGCCGAGACACCTACAAGGAGAAGTTTGTCTGTTTCTACAGGTAGAAGATCGACAAACAGAGCATCACGCTTCATGGATGCAGATGCACTTCACTGTGTGTGTGTGTGTGTGTGTGTGTGTGTGTGTGTGTGTGTGTGTGTGTGTGTGTGTGTGTGTGTGTGTGTGTGTGTGTGTGTGTGTGTGTGTGTGTGTGTGCGTGCGTGCGCGTGGGTGTGGGTGTGCGTGTGCATGTGTGTGTGTTGAATGTCTCAGATCTGACGAGGCGACGCTGACGGACTGTTACCAGTATGAAGACAACCAGGCTGGAGACGAGGACGCCTTCGCCAGGGAACCCTTCGTGCTGCGCTTCAGCTGTCCAGACACAGGTCTGAGCACCTCTGTAACAATGACTGAGAGTGTTACTCCCTCTGAATGTCGGTGAATGTCGCCAGCTGTGAAGGACCTGATCCTGATCCCAGTCCACACCAAACCAGAGGACTCTCTGAAGGAGCTGGACGAGCTGCACGACGTGGTCCAGGCCGTCAGGAGCAACTGGGGGTCTGATGTAGGTGTGATGCCCTGGAGCATCATGAGAGAGGGGGGGGCGAGGGAGAGAGAGCGAGGGAGACAGAGAGAGAAAGAGCGGGGCATGAATTGTGCTGTCCCTCTCACAAACTCAAAGGTGCTGTGTTGTAATGACGGGTTAATTATGATGTGATTCTGTCTTTTTCAGAACATCATGATTCTGGGCGACTTCAACGCAGATGGTCGTTATCTCTCCAAGAGGAAGAAGCAAACGATGCGCATCTGCTCTGAGCCGTATCACTGGCTGATCACTGACGACGTCGACACCACCAGCAGCAACAACAACGACAACACCTACGACAGGTGACGCGTCGGCGACGTCGGCCGCGGCGCCGGAGTCCGTCACTGACCGCGGCCGTCGCTTTGTTCCCACAGGATCGTGGTTTATGGGGAGAAGATGCTGGAAGCGGTCGTCTCTGGATCAGCCAAGTCCTTCAACTACCAGGAAGAGTTCAACCTGACGGATGAGGAAGTAAGACACACAACAGCGAGCTCCAATCACCTGACAGAGCGACGTCTCCTAAAGCTCCGTGTTTGTAAGACCCTCAGTGTCAGCGACCACTACCCTGTGGAGGTGGAGCTGAAGACGGATCAGAACCAGGAGGATGCAGCTCCAACGAGACCCACGGCAGCAACCAAGGGGAGGGCTCCAAAGAAAGGTTCAAGTCCTCAGCATCAGCGTCACAGTCATTGTTCCACTGTGGCTCAACATCCAAACATTAAAGTGGAATATTTCATATTTCATCATAATTGTTACAGAACTATTTTGCACAAATGTGTGTTAGTATTTCAGCGTTTTATGTTCAATTAAACCGACAGGACCACAGAAGAAGACGGAGCCAACGGCAGTGAAGAAGAGAAATCCAGCACCAAAGAAGAAGAGTGGAGACGCACCTGCTGCTGCCAAAGCGCCCACGAAGAGAAGACGCGTCATCAAGTGAAGCGGATGCAGTGAAACTGGTTTTATACATTTCAGAAAACTGAATTAAAATGTGAAGTGTTTAATGTGAAGGATTACGACCAGTGGACACCTGCTGCTGCTGCTGCTGTTGAAAATATTAAATTGAAATTAAAGTTTGTGTACGTCTGAAGCGACCGACACTTCACCACACACACGATAGATGACTGGGTCAGAGCTGCTCCCAGTCAGGTACTGGTCAGGGGGGTGAAGGCTGATCCAACAGGCACAAAGCTGGTTCAGAACCCACAGACCCAGAGCGGTCCGGGTCCGGTCTGACCCGTCCTCCACCGACACCTCCTGCAGCAGCAGCACCTGGAGGAGGCAGAAGCCTCACACTGCGTTGGATCCGTTCCAGCCGTCGGGTCGTGAGTAAATGATCCATGTGGAACCCAAAGCGGAGTGAGACCCGAGCCCCGTCCAAACAACAACACCTTCTCAGGTTTTGGCAGCAGATTGGGTTTCATGGTTCGTCGGCCTGAAGCAGTGAAAGTAAGTGGAGCCGGGGAACGACACAAAACAGACAGAGCTCTGTAATTACAAACCACACATTGTGTGCGTAGACGTTTTGGGCTATTTCTCATCACTCGCTGCTTGTTTTCCTGTTCGGTTTCCAGTCCAGCTTTGCTCATCTCAGGCCCGTTAGAATCCACCCGCCCTGAACCTGGTCACTGTGAGCTGCTTTCAGTCTCCAGACAGAACTTCCCTAACGGTGTCGGTTCAGCTCGGCTCCTGTAACACATAGAAAGCTGTAACTGGGACATTGAGGCTCACGTGATGCCAGACGTTGCATTCGCCCGACTCTGTAAATGTCAGTGTAAACTTTAAGGAGTAGCTCACACAGGAAGCTATGATCTGAGATGAACCCTTAAACACGTGATACCTGAGCCCACAGCTTCTCTCCTCCTCTGCTGACTCCACCTGAGGGGGAGGTTTAAAAGCTGCCGAGACGCCTCCATGCGCTCAGACGACGTACATCCACCTAACCTGTGCTTTTCCAGCCACCTCTTCCCTGTGTCCGTCCAGCGCTGCATCCCTCATCTCTGTCCACCATGAGCCTGAGTCGGACCAAGCGGATCAGCTCCAGCACCTCCGTCCGGAGGCAGCAGTGGCTCCAGGAGGCTGAGCAGCTTCAGCCCGGGTCAGGCCGGCTTCAGCGGCATCTCCCTGAGCGGCGGCTCCCTGTACGCAGGCGCCAACGGGCACCAGCACGGCCTGGGGGCCCCGCTGGCCTCGCTGTCCGTCAACAAGAGCCTGCTGGCCCCCCTCAACCTGGAGATAGACCCCAGCCTGTCCATGAGCCGGGCCCACGAGAAGGAGCAGATCAAGAGCCTCAACAACCGCTTCGCCAGCTTCATCGACAAGGTAAAGACCCCCGAGCTGTGGGAAGCACAGGCAACGATGCAGGCTTTAAGACAGATATTACATCAATCTAGCATGATGTGACTGCAGGTATTGACTTTGAGATGAAAAGCTGTGAAAACTGATACTGTTGTATGAAAACTAAAAACACAAACAGGTTCCTAATCTCATGCAACTCACTCCTCTTCGACTCCCAACTTTTCTAACTGTGAAGTTCAACAGTAAGTTTATCAAACTATGATTAATGAACAGTAAAGAAACAAAGAGCTCAAAAAAAACAAATAATAATATCACAGAACAACTAAAAAAGATGTTTAAACGTAACCACAGAGACACAAAATGACAAAAACATATAAATGCAGATGCAATGTGAACAGAGTGAGATTACACAACTACAGTACAACAACAAACCCATGAAAAGGTTCAAACCAAAGACGTGAGAATGCCTGAAACAAGGACACTGGAGGTGCACAACCAGCAGGGGCTCCTCCCGTGTGTGGACGCGCTGGAGACCCTGAACGCATCGTGACGTCCGCGCATGGAGGATGATTGAAGGTGAGTTTGTGCTGAGGTTCCTGAACAGAGGCTGCACACATTCCCCACAGAAGTGAGCAGCTCTGTGATAACGCTGGACACTGATACCGTACTTAGGGAACATCTCCGCTTTCTCACGGAGTGGGTAACGCTCCCTCACAATAGAGGCTTTGTTGGCTTCTCGCATCGGCAGAGATAGGCTTCAGGCGCAGAGAGCAGAGTGCTGAGCTGGACACGTTTCCGTTTGTCCTAATTAACCTCAACCTCTTCTTCTGGCAGCGTAGATGTGGACTTAAAAAACAGCTGATCTGACGTGGATCTGCTGCTTGGTTCCAGGCTTTCATACGGTGGGAACGTCATTTTCCTGCAAAGTGACTTTAATTTTTTATTATTTAAATAGTTTGAGATTCCTATGTACTAAAAATAAATGGTAAAATAGGGAAATATATATAGACTTGAATAGCAACAGTTACCCTGTAAACTGTATGTGATACAACACATAAAGTCCAGAAGTATTAGATGATGAAAGCCGTCTCGTCTAAAACCGTATGACCAGGATCAGGACGTCACTAACGTATTTGTTTCCCATCATGCATGTCGTCCGTCCATGGCTGCTAACGATTCGGCTCCTGTTCCTTCCTCGCTAATAGGTTAAGCACAAACGCAATGAAACTTTAAAGAGTCCAGGCATAATTGGTGCAGTGCTACAGGCAGACACAGCTTTATTTGTTGTAGGATGATCACAGACTTTAGATCTGACCTAAAGCCACTGGGGAGTCAAACATTCCCACTGATCCTCCACTACACACATCTGAAACCTTTAAGAAGAGGCAAACACTCCATCTGGGATTTAATCCTGGATATTTAAGATACTGTATCTGTCCCACTTCAGTCCCACTGGGTTTGGCTGTAACCTGATTATTCAGGTCAGACATGATGTGGTTCCGTCTCAGAGGGATATTATTCTGCTTCGTACAGAACACGGCCTTTGTTTTGGAGGGAGAGGGTATAATGGGAGGTGGATATGCCCGGCTGCAGGCAGGAAACGTGAGCTGGGTGTTGACACGGAGCTCCAACTGGTTTATCTACTGGAATTGACCTGGGCTCAGTGCTGGACTTCTCTGATCTTTCAAGCTAAAAACAGGGCGAGATGCTGTAAAGATGGCTGCTTTGTGAGCTTATTGTGTGATTGTATTGTAAAACCTGTATTTTGAGGTTTATATGGACTCTCAGTAAGTTGGTTACTCCTCATGAGGCTGCAGACGGCGGCATGTTAGCTTAAAGAAAATAGCAGTACAGCTAAGCTAACTAGCTGTGTGGTTATACAGGAATTAAAGATGATTCATATGAAAACAACAAGAAATACACCCATAAAAAGAAACCTAGCGCCGCCTAGTTGACGCGAGTCTCACACCTTTTGTTGTTGATATTGTTCTGTTCGCGCTACATCATTAAGCTCGTGTCACGGTTCTTCTTTCTACCTTATCATCACCAACGATACTCATTCTCATAAAGGCAGGCAGCTGTTCCTGGTACAGGAGCTACCACAACCTATCTGTATGTATGCTACATGCTAGTGTACAGTTAGCTTGTGTTAGCTCCTGTGCTAAGACTTGCAAAGACTAAAAATGTGTACAACTGCTCATTGACGTTTTATGAAGTCAAAGAAGATTATTTGTTCAGAACTGAGCCAGCACTGGATCTCAGCAGAACCTTTCTGGTCCGTTGATGCTCTAGAACCCTCTAACTCACTCACTGCCTCATCCAGGTGCGTTTCCTGGAGCAGCAGAATAAGATGCTGGAGACTAAGCTGGAGCTGCTCCAGGGTCAGGGTGTGACCCGGTCCAACGTGGAGCCCCTGTTTGACGCCTACATGGCAGGTCTGAGGCGCCAGATGGACCTGGTCAATAACGACAAGACCAAGCTGGACGGGGAGCTGAGGAACATGCAAGGTCTGGTGGAGGACTACAAGCACAAGTAAACCCCCCACGGAGACGCGCTTCTGGGAGCTTCTGGGTCCTTAGAACCTGGTGACATTAATCACACGGTTCTTTGTCTGCCACAGATACGAAGACGAGATCAACAAGAGAAACAACCTGGAGAATGACTTTGTTATCCTCAAGAAGGTCAACACACACACAGAGATAGACACACACGCACACACACACGCACACACAGAGATAGACACACACACACATACGCACACAGACAGACAGACACACACACACACAAACACACACACGCACTCACACACGCACACACACACACACACACACACACACACACACACACACACACACACACACACACACACACACACACACACACACACACAAACACACACTAATTCATAGGTTTGTGTCTGTGCTGTTTGTGTCTGTGCTGTTTCTGTGACTCCAGGATGTAGACTCGGCCTATTTGGTAAAGGCAGATCTGGAGGACAAGGTTGGAGCTCTAACCGATGAAATTAACTTTCTACGCAACATCTATGAGGAGGTAGAGAACATTAACATTAACCACAACAACCGTGTTCTTGTGTTGGTTCATTTGGAAACTGATGTCCAGTTAAACCTCAGTGAAGCCTCACAAGGACAAGTCTGAACATCAGAAATGTACTGAAAGAAGCTGCACGTTTGTCTGAGCCAGGAGCTGCGTGAGCTGCAGTCCAGCATCAAGGACACCTCAGTGGTGGTGCAGATGGACAACAGTCGGAGCCTGAACATGGAGCAGATCGTGGCTGAGGTCAAAGCTCAGTATGAGGAGATCGCTGCCCGCAGCAGAGAGGAAGCGGAGGCCTGGTACAAGAGCAAGGTGAGGTTCCACGCCGCGGTCAGCATCAGGCGTTCACGCCTGTGCGTTTACAGAGACCTGCTCTGTTCTCAGTTCGACCAGATGTCGGTGCAGGCCAGCCAGTTTGGAGACGAGCTGCGCATCGTGAAGGGGGACGTGGCCGAGGTCAACCGACTGATCAGCCGGCTGCAGAGCGAGATCGAGGCTGTCAAAGCTCAGGTACGCTTGGTGCAGCTGCTGCAGCTGGTGCAGCTGGTGCAGCTGGAGCAGGTGGTGCAGCTGGTGCAGCTGGTGCAGCTGGAGCAGATGGTGCAGCTGGAGCAGCTGGTGCAGCTGGAGCAGGTGGTGCAGCTGGTGCAGCTGGAGCAGCTGGTGCAGCTGGAGGAGCTGGTGCAGTTGGTGCAGCTGGAGCAGCTGGTGCAGCTGGAGCAGCTGCTGCAGTTGGTGCAGCTGGTGCAGCTGGAGCAGCTGCTGCAGTTGGTGCAGCTGGTGCAGCTGGAGCAGCTGGTGCAGCTGGAGCAGCTGCTGCAGTTGGTGCAGCTGGTGCAGCTGGAGCAGCTGGTGCAGCTGGTGCAGCTGGAGCAGGTGGTGCAGCTGGAGCAGCTGGTGCAGCTGGTGCAGCTGGTGCAGCTGGAGCAGTTGGTGCAGCTGGTGCAGCTGGAGCAGTTGGTGCAGCTGGTGCAGCTGGTGCAGCTGGTGGTGCCCACGCCTCTCATCCGCCTCTCCACCCTCAGCGAGGCAGCCTGGAGAACCAGCTGGCTGAGGCCGAGGAACGCGGGGAGCTGACGGTGAAGGAGGCCAAAGCTCGAACCAGAGACCTGGAGGACGCGCTCCAGAGGGCCAAGCAGGACATGGCCAGACAGCTCAGAGAGTACCAGGTGAGGACGGAGGGGCTGGAAAAGGGCGAGAAGCACGCAATCATGCTGAGAGCTTTCACCTTGACCTGCAGGACCTGATGAACCTGAAACTAGCTCTGGACATCGAGATCGCCACCTACAGGAAGCTGCTGGAAGGAGAGGAGGACCGGTGAGAGCAGCAGAGGTGGGGTTTTGTTCTGTCTGCCTGTGTTAGACCTCTACTAAGTCCATCTGTTCTGCTGCAGGCTTGGCCAGCAGTCCATCCTCAGCATCCACCCGGTCTCCAACTACAGTAAGTCACAACCTGCAGAGGACGATGACGGAGCATTGGCTGTTGTTCCACTCACTATTTGTCTCTGTCCTCAGGCACTAAAAGTACCAACGGCTTCCACAGCACCAGCAGCTCACCTGTCCCTAAGCTGCTGATAAAGACGACCGAGACCAGAGACAGCAGCAGATACAGCATTCACTGAGAGTCTGATCCAAACAGCGGCTGCAGAGGACCTTCAAACCCTGCTACGTGTGCACATTTTACTGGGTTGTCATTTTTAATGGTGATTGTTGGAGTTTGAATTTGAACTGTGTAAAAAGGTGCATGAAGTGAAAGGGTTTGAATCTGTTCTATATCTACTAAACAGCATAAAACTGTTCCAGCATAAACATGTAGAGCATTTACAAACATCTACACTTTCTTTGATTTTCTAACACATCTTCACATGTGCAGGTGCAGGGGAGCATTTGTTTATTACTAATTCTTAGTAATGGAAAAATAAACTAATGAATCATTTAAAAACAGTGGCAATTATGCTGATTTGCATTTGCTGACATAATTGACATTATACTTCATAATGGATTTCTCATGTTGACTTTAAGTAAAGCTTGTAGTTGGAACCAGCAGCAGGAAACATGCTCTGAGGTTATAATAGAATGAACACTTTGTAGTGATGATTTGGGGAATGTTCTGTAAATGGGTTTCATGATTATGAGTTAAGTTTATTCCTAGTTAATACAGGTTTTACTGTTAATTAATGACGTAACCTGTTTCGTTTGGTAGCTAGTATTGATTATTATTGGGTCTTTATTTAGACATGTGGTCATTGGGTTTCACTCAGTTAAAAGCATTTTTCTTCTGTTTTCTTTACAAATAAAGCGAACATGGACACAAAGTTTCTCAGATGTGGTGTGCAACTTCAGTTGATGATTTTGATATAATTTTATATTTTTTCAAATACTCAAATTACTTTTTTATTCTTTGCAAAGTATAGTGAACTGAGTTATAATTGAGAGTTATTGATCCCACATTGGGGATCAATAACTCTGTATTTTTACCCATCCCCTGAGTGTTGGAGTTGGAGAGTTAAGTAATAAAATAAATATTATAATAAATATAAAATAAAATAAATATGTCATAAAGTTATGACATAAAGAGCCTTTACCTTATCTCTAGTGCTTGGTTACTGCCGTCTCCCAGAGAAGAACATGCTGCCCTCTATCTGTTACTTAGTGAACGTTCACACCCACCGGCATCAGTTTTTCTCTTTTTGCATTTTTAATATTTAACTCCTATTTATTCTGTTTTACACATTCGCTTTTTTATGTTTCCCATACTCGTTTTCGTGTAGCAGTCTGTTACTGCCATCACGCTGACAGAGTGGTTGCTTAGTAACGGCTGGCCGATGTAGCACGAGCGCAGAGGAAGGGGGTGGAGGGACAGCTTTCGCGGTCGACGCTTTCCTTGTCTCTGATTAGCTGCTGCTCTGGGGTTTTGGCGCCATTGCGCTGCATTATGGGAATTGTGTGCGGAAGTTGGTGGTGAGGCAGGCTGCTGTTCGGTGTTGTTTCGATGCGGATGGTGGCGAGCTCGTGTTTTGGTGGTTAGGATCGGGCTCCTTCTTGGTCTTAGCCGAAACTTTCGCTGTAATTCAGTACGAATGCGCGGCGAAGAGTCGTCGGACTCAGATTGCGGGAGGATGGAGGAGAGTTCGATCCGGAGGACTTTGGAGACGTTGTGTCAGGAGCTGAACATGGACGAGCAGACCGCAGCTGAAGCCATGGAGAACTTCACTGCCATATGGAACACATACACTCTGGAGGTAAATAAACTAAACGGAGCGGGTTATTCTGGTGCCGCGGTCGCTGCTGCACTAACTCTAAAATGTGTGAGCAGTTTACGGAACCCGCTGAACGTCTGCGACACGGCCACGCAGTGAGTTAAATGGGCTTCAACAGACGTTGTTGTCTTCGTCTGAGCTGATTATTACAATCTAATCACGTCTTCATTACTTAAACCACGTAGCGCTGATAGCTGGTAAAAGTACATACACGTAGTACTTACGGGTTCCTTCCCAGTAATTATTCTAGATTGCTTCTTACAACAGCATGTTCGTATAAAGTGCTAAAAAGCATTAGTTTCCTAGTAAAACAGATCCGACGACAGAAAGACACATTTTTTATAACTACCTTATTGTATCAGCATGTTTGTCATAGAACCCAGCTGAACCTAGCTCATTATAAAATGAATCAATAAGGACATTACTTCATGTTCCTAAACTATTATGATTGGTTTAATTTACTTAAAAGCTTTAGTCACATAGTTTTCATTATTCTAGATTAGTTTAGTTCTGACAACCAAAACAACATTGCAGATTATATCTAAAAAAGATTAGGTGTGTATTCTTTTAAACATACATACTGCACAGGTTAGGGTCATAGCACAGTGCCCATGGCTCATTAGTTGATATGCTAAACAAAGTCAAAGGTTTGTTCAGGTTCAGTTCTTATGCGTTATGATCAGACAGGTTCTGATACGAGAGCCTGTCTGTCTGTGCTTCTCCCTCTGACAGCCGGGTAACTGACCAACGCTGTGCCAGTGGTGACGTTATCATCACTTCACCATGAGCACTAGATTCATTTAAACCTTTCTCCACAGTCGGAGAGAAGAATGGCATTTAAAATAACACACCCACTGTGGTAACAGCTGCTTTGGTTCTGTGTCATAACACAGTGGGCGTGAAACATATGCCAAGTTGGTAAATTGACTATTAGTCAACAGACATGAACCAGCAGTATTTGATGGACAAGTAGTTGCTGTTGTGAGATGTAATAAAACACAGAAGGAGTTGCTCATTAATTAATTGAATAGCAATTAGGTGATTTAAAACAAGATAATGATGCTTTTGTTCTATTTAAATTTTTGTTGTATATAAATTTCAGCTGTAGCTCTAATATTGGCAACTCCGTGTTAGTCTGACAAAATGTAACTAATAGAAGCTAGTTTGCTGTGTTGATTGTGGAGCCTATTTTTCCACGTTGCTCTTTAAACCTTGTGTTGCTGTGTCTCTGCAGGGGGAGGTGGTCCACTGGCTCGCCTGCTCCCTGTACGCAGCATGCAGGAAGGGATCCACTCCCACTGTGGGCAAAGGGCTGATGGAGGGAAACTGCGTCTCTCTCACCAGGATTCTGCGCTACTCCAAACTCAGGTGAGCTTTTGCAAAATATGATGTTATCTGACATGAAAGCATCTGTAGTATATTCACGAATGCATATTGTTTTTATCGTCTCTTGCTCCTAACACTGCTCTCCCCTTTTCTCAGTCTCATCCAGTTCTTCTCTAAGATGAAGAAGTGGGTGGACATGTCCAACCTGCCCCAGGACTTCAGGCTGCGCATGGAGCGTTTGGAGCGGAACTTTGAAGTTTCAACAGTGATCTTCCGCAAGTTTGAGCCCATCTTCATGGACATGTTTCAGAATCCACAGGGGGGCGAGCCACCAAGACAACAACGCAGCCGGAAACACAGGCACGACACAAACATGCATTTACACTTATGTTACCACTAACTTTACTTCTTGTGTAGTTATGGTTTTTGATCTTTGTCGGATTCAATGTTCGGCTCCTTCTACTTCTGGTGTCCACGCACGCACGCACACACACACACACACACACACAATCTTTTATTCTCTCTGTCACACATTGTCACTGTGGGAGAGAAAAAACACAGTCAGCCCAATGTAAGTGACTGTGTCTTCCCGTTGTGTCTCTACAGGCGGCTGCCCTGTCACATCAGCGATTTGTTCAAGTTTTGCTGGACTCTGTTTGTCTACACCAAAGGTACCAAAGGCCTGAAGCAGCTGGGAGCTTAAGTGTAGATAAAGCTTTGAATAAAGCGTCTACTGTTGTGTGGTATCTGCAGGTTGTTACAGATTAACTACAGCTGAGGGTTATTAAAATCACTCTCATAATGATTAACATATCTTAGTTGTTGCATTAATAATATCATTGTTGTGCTGATGATGCCAGCTCTATAAATGACATGATGAACCATAAGCAGGACAAACATTGTACATTCAGTAATAACACAGGTTGCTTTAGTTACAGTACAGATTTAGATTGTGCCGTTCTTTGCATGTGACAGACTGTGTCCTCATGTTAAGGTAACTTCCGTATGATCGGTGATGACCTGGTGAACTCGTACCACCTGCTGCTCTGCTGTCTGGACCTGGTGTTTGGAAACGCTCTGCTGTGTACAAACAGGAAGGATCTCATCAACCCAGCGTTTAGAGGTAAGTGTGTATACAATAAGAATTCCTCCTTCCACAGTTTACTGCCATGTATTTTAACACTACGTGTGTTCATGTAGGGCTTCCTGCTGCGTGTCGAGCTGATGGTCACATTTCACCAGACCAGCCTCCTCCGTGTGTGTTGGAGAAGTTGTGTGAGCTGCATGATGGACTGGTGGTGGAGGCAAAGGGCATCAAACAGCACTACTTCAAGCCCTACATACACAAACTGTTCCAGAAACAGGTACACTCACTCACTTTCACGCGCCCATGCAAATTTAATGTCTTTCTTTCTACTCTGATGTATTTTCTTCGATTAGATCCTGAGAGGCAACGAGGAGCATTTCACAGAAATGTTGGACCCTCAGAACTTCATTGATAACAAGTAAAAAGCGCCAAAATGACATGACATGACATGACATATAGAAGGCCTTTCCAACAAAGGTTTTCCTAGATTGAAATCCCACATTGTTGCAGTTTTCAGAGATCT
Organism: Betta splendens; assembly: GCF_900634795.4. Lineage (NCBI taxonomy): Eukaryota > Metazoa > Chordata > Actinopteri > Anabantiformes > Osphronemidae > Betta > Betta splendens. The sequence goes on from NC_040885.2 coordinate 18,889,713, forward strand.
TTTTGTTCTTTATTCCGTTTCTTTGTGATTTTATTTTTCCTACAGTAAAGCCATAAACAGAGAGTATGAGGAGTACGTTTTTGACGGTGGGAGATTTTGATGAGCGAGTTTTTCTGGGAGCAGACGCTGACGAGGAAATTGGAACGCCAAGGAAGATCCTTCAGGAACAGTCTGGTGGTCAATCAACCGCACACAACCAGCTGCAGCAGCATGTAGAGAAGGTACATGCGTACGGAGAAGATATAACACCCACGCTGAATCAGTCTCACAGACTACAAATGCATGTAACGGTAATAATCTGTGTTTCTGCAGTCCGGCTCTCTGGCTCCTTCCACCCCTCTGACGGGACGACTTTACCTGAAGGACAAGGACCTGCTGGTCACACCGGTCTCCTCGGCGACGCAGAGCGTCAGTCGGCTGCAGAGCATGGTGGCAAGGTTACGAGCGGCGCCCAGCGAGCAGCTGCTTCAGATCTTCAGGTCAGTCCCTCCTATTTGTGTGCCCTCATTTTCTCAGGCACATCTGTCTGGCATTCAGTCATTCAGATTTCAGTTTTAAACACTTTGTGTGCCGTGCTGTTCCTAAAGATCGTGCTCCAGAAACCCCACCGAGGCCATACTGGCTAGAGTAAAGGCACTGGGACAGACCTTCAAAGAGCATTACACCAGCGACTCTGAGGACACTCCTGGCTCACATATAGGTCAATAGTATGAGAGTATTTGAGCTTTTCTACTGCCTTAGTGGGAATAAGTAACTATTAGCGGCAGTCACATCCGACTCACACGCTGTTTAGTAATCTGTCATGTTTTGTTTCAGATTTTGCAGAGAACCGTCTGAAGATGGCTGAGGTCCTCTACTACAAGGTTCTGGAGAACGTCATGGTTCAGGAAACCAAACGGCTGCAGGGCAAAGACATGAGTGTAAGCAGTAGACCGTGTTCACTCCTTCACATTTAAAACAATGTGGAGGAGATGGTTTATTTCTACACCTGTTAAAACCCTGTGTCTCTGCTGCTAGGTGTTGCTGGAGCAGGATATCTTCCACTGTTCCCTGATGGCCTGTTGTCTGGAGGTGGTGTTGTTTTCCTACAGCTCTCAGAGGACCTTCCCCTGGATCATCAACATCTTCAAACTGGCCCCTTTCTACTTCTTTAAGGTAATACTATCATCCAGATGCCAAGTTTAACCAAGGCCACCTCGCCACAAGCGTGTTCATAACACGTTTAAAAGCCAGATGGTTCTGTCCTTATTCCACTGGAAATGAAAGACCTTTTATTTGGTCTTTGGCCCAGTACAATTCCCAAACATAGATACATTCATAAAAGGTTTATAAAAAGCATCCCCTAAACAACCGTGCAGGTAAACTTTGCTGCTCCTGGATGAGATGACTGTTGTGTGCAGGTGATCGAGGTGTTTATCCGCTCAGAGGAAGGTCTCTCCAGAGACATGGTCAAACATCTGAACCTGACTGAGGAGCAGGTCCTGGAGAGCCGAGCCTGGACTTCAGGCTCTGCCCTGTGGAGCGCCCTGGAGGCCGCTGGGAACAAGGTCCCAACGGTGGAGGAGGTCAGTTGTAAACACAGACCTGCACACAAACAGCTGAACCAGTGATTTCTCACATACAAGTTGTCATTTTGCTTGTTTTCTTTTCCTCTGCAGGTAAATTTCTCCTCTTGTCTCGATACCGGTTCAGGTTCCTCCAGTGGTGGTTCATCTCATCTGCCCCTTGTCGCCCTCTCGCCCATCATCCACCCGCGCATCAGAGAGTTCAGATCAGGCCATGGTAGCGCCCGTAAAGGTGAGCGTGTCTGTGGGTCAGAACATTTTGGGGTCACATTTTGGAAATGCAGGTTACAGATGTGCTTTCTGTTTTCCAGAGGTGCCTCCCTCTCCACTCTCTGTCCACGACCGGTACAGCTCTCCAGCAGCCGGCAGCGCTAAACGGCGTCTCTTTGGAGACGATCCGCCAGGTCAGACCTCGGGACTGAGCCCATTGTCCTCTCCAGCCAAGCGGCTGACGTTCACCTCAGGCAGCACCCTGAAGATTGGAGGCCAGGGTACACCGACCACCGTTCTAAGTGTGCCTCTGCAAGGTAGACCCCACACATCCAATCAGATGCTTTGGAAAAAACATAACGTGTTCATCTATGTCAATCAAGCTCCCAGGATTTTATCACTAAATGAACCGCTGCTTAAATGCAAGTAGTATTTGGTTTATTGCTAAAAGTGTGTCTCTGTCCCTGAATATGTGCAGGTGTGACCACCGACCGTACTATTACGCTGATCCCGGTTCAGTCGTTTGACCCCTCCGGTACCATCAGTGCTCAGTTACTGCTGACCACCTCCCCGAGCCGACCTGCTGCCGCCGTCCCCGCACCCTCGACCTCTGACGGCCAGGCAGCAAACGGCCGGCCGAGACGCACTGGATCGCTCGCTCTGTTCTTCAGAAAGGTTCGATTTGGAAAAACATAGCTGTCAGATACAGCAACGTGTTATCAGTCATTTTAAATTGAATGTCAGTACTAGAATAAATAATACATGTTTGGAGCATTTATGATTCACCAGCTTCATGTCTCACCACTTAAGTCTCCTGCAGCACAGTCTGTAGAAGTAAACTGCAATAAATATTTCACCAGAAAAGACTCGGACATAGATCACAGAGACAAGTCCTCTGACTGTTCAGAGGTTCTAGAGTGATACCTTTACTCTGTAGTCTCTCAGCTACGTTGCTGTACCTAGTCGTCCAACATGCACCTGCATGTAGGCTAAATAAACCAGGCTCATGAGCAGGTTTGATGACAGCTTTTCTAGTAGTTTGTTTCCATCTTCTAAACTCCCACTCTCCATCTTCAGGTGTACCACCTGGCCAGTGTTCGTCTGAGGGACTTGTGTGTGAGACTGGACATCTCCTCTGAGCTGCGAAGGAAAATCTGGACGTGTTTTGAGCACTGTCTGGTTCACTGTACAGATCTGATGAAGGACAGACACCTGGACCAGCTGCTGCTCTGCAGCGTTTACATTATTTCAAAGGTGAGTACATTAGCAGCATTTCCTTTCACCATTTTATAAACTTTACGATGCAGTTCTCTCTCACAGGAAGATGTTTATGGCAGAAGAACACATTAATAGTTTGTGGAGGAGAAACAGTTCTCATCTTTTGTCATAAAAATTTATTTTTTCCTATTATTGGTATTTTTATGCACTAACAACTGTACCTTAACTTGTGCGGTTTGTTCTTTGTAGATCACCAAAGAGCCCCGCAGCTTCCAGGACATCATGAAGTGTTATCGCAGCCAACCACAGGCCAGCAGCCACGTAAGATGCTCTCACCGCAACACAGAGCCTGTTAGGACTGAGTGTCTCAATTACTAGGTTTGCAAAATACATCCAAGAGTCAAGTTATGACTTGTGTAGCTGTCATGTAAAGCTGGAGGCCTGGTGGCGTCTGTGTTTGGCTTGTTAAGGAGTTTCATGGTAAACAGTGCATTCACCATGTCTGAAACGTATTTCTTATTTTGTGCAGGTGTATCGCAGCGTCTTACTGCATCACGCTCACAAGGAACCTGTAGCGGATGAGAACATGGAGGTGGATCCTGTTTCAGGCGGTGAATGTAAGATACTGTTCTTTTCCGTTTCTGTTTGATCCATCTTCACCACCATTTAAGTATTAAGGGATGTGTGTACCTTTTATAGCTGCAGAGAAAGCCCCTCAGGTGTCTGCAGAGTCGTTGGAGGAGGAACGTGGTGATCTCATCCAGTTTTACAACACCCTCTTTGTGCTGAGGATGAAAAGCTTTGCGCTGCGATATGCCACGCATGATAACAGGGTACGAGCCCCTCCAGTGTGAGACTACTAAACTTGAAAGGCGATTAGAAACTGTTGAACGTAATCTGCTGTTCTGTTTGTGATCCTGCAGGCTGATGCTCCTCCTCTCTCCCCGTTCCCGTCGGTACGAGCTCAGCCTCTGTCTCCTCGTCGGATCTCTCAGAGACATTCCCTGTACGTGTCCCCTCACAAGAACTCTGCAAGCTGCCTCACGCCAAACTCCTACACCTACAGGATCAACAGCAGCCCGTCCAAGGCAAGAGCACACATACAGAGACAGGGCTCCTGCAAGCTGCCCGTTGAACCACAGAGCTTCTGGGTTTCAGAGGAAACTGTTAAGCTGCTAGAATAGTGCCTAAAAACTCCTTAGAGTCGGCACTAATGTTTAAAACTGATGGCATTGTCATATCTGAGAGTTTCCTCTTTCTGCTGCTTCCTCACGTTTCCTCATGTCTGCAGGAGTTAACCAACATCAACCGGATGATCCGCCAGGGCTGTGTGAGCAGGAAACGGGCCTTTACCATGGAGGGAGATGTGATGATGTCCTCCGCCTGCGACTCCCCCAGCAAGAGAGTGTGTCCAGAGAACGGCAGCAGCCCAGATGTGCTTCTGAAGCGTCTGCAGGACGTCGTGTCTGAGCGGCAGAGTCACTGACCTGAAGGTGAAAGGACCTGTTCTGCAAATAGTAGCCACCGTGATTCACCACACACACTTTGTGTAGCTTAACTGTGGCTGTGGCTTCCTTCGCCTCAGGTAGATACAGCAATGCGGTATATAGTAAGCAAAGGTGACTTTAAAATTCCAGTTGTGTTTCTCGGAAGGACACACCAAGAAGCCAACTTCTGCCGTCCAGCATTCAGGAATTCAAACTCCACATTCATCATCATAAAGTGTAGGACTTGAGTCCGACAGTGTTTGCTCAAACTGACACCGGTACCTCAGTCGTCGGTAACTTAACATTTGATTGAATTAAACCCAGTTCAGATGACAACTCGCGCTCCATTATACAATAAACTTGTTATACTGCAGTTTTTGTAGATGTCTCCACTTTCTGTAGAGACACTTTTGCAGTGGAAAATTTTTATTCTTTTACTCGTGTTTACTGATCTTTGATTTTACTTTGTTGTTTTGAATATGAGCTTGTATGATATTGTAATAATGCTAACAAACGCACGTCTGAAGCAGTATTTCTGTTCTTGTGTAGTATCTACACTTACGTTATACTGAATTTACCGTTTTACCTCTTTGCTCAACAGCACTGCTGTTAGTTAACCTTTGTAGCTGAAAACAATCTGTTTTTATCTGGGTTGTTATAAACATGCTGGAATAAGCGTGCAAACTAAAAATGTATATAAAAATGTTTTTTGCCTCAGAAAAAGTCCAATACCAGATGAAAATGTGTTAACAGAACACAAGTTTGAATCACGATGCAAAGGTGTTGTATAATAAAACATTAACAAATTCACCTCAACTCTTCAATGGTTTAATGTTATTGTGGGCTCATTTGAAGTGTAGAACTGAATTTCTTAAATTGAAAATAATAAATGTTGGTCGTTTTACATGTAGAAGATTTGACACCAAAGTATTATAATTGTGACTTGTTGACTTCTATTCTGACGCGTTGCCTCCAGATGCACTCACAATAGACTAAAATGATGTGTAGAGCTTAAAGAGAAGCAGTTGAGTGATATTTGCTGATGGCTCATTACTATGAAAAACATTTCATAGTCAAAAATATTGATTAAAGCAACTTGAAGCATTGGAACATCAATACCTAAAACTGTATAGACACAAGTGGAACCGTGCTGCAGTGGAGGCGAGGGTCGTCTCCTGCTGCGGTAACAGAGCAGAGGGGCCTGTCTCACATTATGCATCCCCTTGGACCTGGATCACCCCATTAACACGTTACCATAGCAGCCGCATCACTTACCGTTCCTGCTTCTTGGTCGTCAGGGAGTTCACAGATCTTGAAACACTTTAGCCACTGGGTTTAATTTAATGAGTATTGTTTAATTATTTGTGTTTAACTCAACGTTAATCAGATAAACTGATTATTTGGTCATTAAAATCTCAGTTTATCTGTACGGAGGAAATGTGTGTTTTAATTCACGTTCCTGTTTGCATCATACTTGCTCTGATTTTTTTTCTACTTCTATTATATTTTTTATAAGTGGTCCCAGGTTTGCTTGTTCCCGTCTTTTTCTCCTGCCTGTTTCCATGACGATACACCTCGTTTATTGAGTAAAAGTAATGCATCCCTCTGAGATGAGTCAGCCAAGCATTCAAAAACAACACGTGAAGGAGTAAAGTGTTGAATGACAAATAGATGATGATTCAAGATTCAAAAAACGTATTAATCCCAGAGGGAAATTATTTTGTGCACTTTGATCACTGTTACAGATGGAAGTCACACAAGAAGGTAAGGAGATTAAAAATAAGAATGCTAACACATCTACACACTCACATCTAATTACCAGCTAAAGTTTTATTATACATCAGATCACCCCTTACAGACAGAGGAGCAGTTGTACAGGCTGATGGCACCGGTAGGAAGGTTCTCCGGTGGCGTTCTGTGGAGAACCTAATACTGATCAGCTGTGGCTGAAGGTGCTCCTCTGTCCAGCCACACACTGTGTGGGGGTGGAGGTGTCGACTATAGAGAGGAGTTGGACCAGCATCCTCCCCTCAGCTACAGCATGTAGGGGGTCCAGCTCCACCCCAGAACAGAACCAGGCCTCCTGATCAAGCTCAGTGGGTCCCAGTGTGGGCTCTGACAACTCCACACTGAAACACGTTCTATTAAACAAACTTTGTTTAAAGCTGAGTTTAAGAATCATGACAAAGACTAGATACAGTATATAAATGATGTATGTGGCTGTGATGGAGAGGCCTCATTAAGCGTGTACACACTTTGTTGTATGGAAATTCAGACCTTCAGCACCATTGCAATAGCTCCCTTAACACAGCATCCTGGCTCTGTCCTGTTGAACTGGCGACAAAGATCTGACCTACAATCAGCCCAGACGTTCATCACTGGCCTCAGGCAGGCCAGTGATGATCGCTTTATGCTCATGACATGTTTAGTGTGACGTAGGACAAACGTTGGCCTCGGCCTCAGGAGGAAATCCATCCCTGAATCTCCGCCCATGGCTGCAGCTCCGTCCATCTGTCATCGCTCCGTGTCCTTAGAAGAGATAAACGCCACCAGCTCCTCCAACAGCCGAGCACAGGCTGCTTCTGCGCATGCTCAGTGTCACCCTGAGTCTCGCGCTCCCTCTCTCTCTCGCATACTCACACATATGCCCCCCCCTCCCCCAGCAGCATCCAGCATCCTCCTCTCCGGGAGCGATGTCCACAGCCGCCTGAATCTCGCCTCGTCGCGGCTCCGGAACCAGGTAAGACCCCCCGCCGTCATTGCCACCGCTTTCGACGCTTTGTCTCTTGCTGCAAACGGCTGCAGATGGTCAATCGATCGATGCTTTGAGGCGCCGTCGCTTCAGATTCAGCGCGGGGTGGACGCTGCCCGTCTGCCTGCCTGAAACCGAATACGTCCCCGGTGTTTCCCTATGGAGAACGGGCACTCGCTCTGGGTTGCGTGATTTTCCTCCGGATAAGCAGATGCTTCGATTGGACTCATCACCGTATCAGCGGCCAGTTCCGGATGATTGCTGAGGTGTTGGCCGCGTTTCAGTCCGGATCATCCCGACAGCGTCTCCAGCGCGCGCACCGACGCGCACGGCGTGCTTGGTCCAGGTTCGGGTAGTTTGGCGCATCACAAGGTCACAGTGATGGAGCCCGTGCACCTGGGAGGGTGGAGCGGGTTCGTGTCGGTGTCAGTGGGCTGCAGCCCGGAGCTCCGAACGGCGGCACCGGCTAAAACGCGAAGCTTCCGGGACGAGAAACGCTGAATGAAAGAACATTTGGGATGTGGCAGCGCGAGCCCGATGGAGCACGGGACGAAGGCGAATGAGAGAAAGGGATCGATCGCAGCCTTGTGAAGGGGAGAACAACGCTGGCGTCTGATTGAAATAACAGGGTGCGGACCATGAAGGAGGCGGAAGCAGGTTCACACCCAGAGCTGCAGATGTTAACGAGCTCGAAGGCTGTGAAACCCGGCGCCGGAACAGGTTCACGCGCGGGGGGAGGAGTCTGTGCCACAGGTGTGAGATGAGCGCACACATGGCGTCCGGCGGCACCTGACAGCGGCGCCGCTCATTAATGGCCTGTCCGTGGGAGACTCCACGCGCAGCGCCCGCAGACGAGGACGGGTCTCACATCAGACAGCTGGAAGAGCAGGAACCTTTCACTTACAGCAGTCACGTCCGATAATCAGTATTTAGTTGGATTATAATAAATCTTTCATTGTTAACATTCAGTGAATAATTAGAAAATGTCGGTATCAGTGTTTGGGCAGAGACACTAACCTCATTAACCTCATTAACCTCATTAACCTCAGCATGAATCAAATGGCTCTGGCTCTAGTTCAGGTGAGTTCACATCTTCACTGCAGCTGTTAGAGAAGTGGGACTGAAGGTAATGAGGCACAGCTGTTGCAGGAGCAAACATCTGGATTGTACATACATTTGTCCTTAAAGCCACCTATGAAAAGAACTAAATGAATTGAGTCAATGTCACAAATGGAACAAGCTGGAAAATAGAAATTAAGATAGAAAACCTCAAGTTTCCACATCTGAGGCATGAATGAATACAAAACCCAACATTTAGCACATGTTAGTTATGTGGAGAGCGTTTCCTGAGGATGTGGATGATTTGAAGATCTGTTTCAAATTGAGGATCTGATTTGTGTCCTTTGTGTTGAACAGAAAGAAGCAGCAATGATAACGCTGGTGAGAAGAGACCGAATGAAAATAAAAACCTACCGAGGTGAGACGAGCTTTATTGTAGATGAGGCAAAACTACTACACAGTGACTGTAAATGATCATAAACCAAACAGTTCTACCACATAAGACAAAAGAACAGAGGAAACACAATGACAAAGACTAAATGAGCACAGAAACACTAATAAGTGAGACACAAACGACCACAAAGATAAAGAACATGACTGTGAAAAACCAAACATGCAGCAAAGAGAGACAAATGACTGAATGAGAAGCAGAAGACGAGGGGTTAATGTGTCCAGACCCATTCGTTCCTCACTGTTCTGGCTTTAGTGAGGAGGCTGGAGACTGTGGAGCGGACGGGCTGTGAAGACACGAGCGACTGCGTTTAGATGGAGTCCGTCAACGGCCTGGAGCTCAGGGAGCTGAAGGGCGGAGGCCGAGCGGCGCCCCCCACGCCCGCCTCCCCGGCCCGGTCCGGAGCCCCCGGCCGCGGGTACGAGAACGCGTCCTACCAGCAGGACGACGAGCTGGCCCTCCACGCGGACCCGGGGCCGGGTCACGGTCCGGGTCCGGGTCACGGTCCGGGTCACGGTCCGGGTCACGGTCCGGGTCACGGTCCGGGTCCAGGTCCGGGTCCGGGTCACGTTGCAAGCTGCTCACCCTCGACATCAGCACATCACAAGGCAAGTTCACTGGAGCGAACACTTCAAACACCAGCTCTAGACCAGAGCTGGTGACAAATATAAATTCAGGGACTTTTCTTCCTCCAACACGTGAGCAACGTGTCACAAATGAAATCACGTTTGGTATTTCACCCATGGATTTACTCCATAGGGTAAAACAAGCGCTAAGCCCAGACCTAGCTAGCCGCTAATACGCGCCTCAAACGTAGCTAGGTCTTTAAAATGCCTGTTACCATAGCGACAGAAAAGCTCACACTTGCACACAAACCAGCAGAAATATAGATTTTATCTGATATTTTCTTTGTCGGTGGCAGCTTTAAACTACAAAACCACGAATCCTCTTAAATTCTGCAGCACATTTGAAGGTAGAAATGTCTCCAAACAGAAGAACCTCAAATGGTTCTTCCGTTTGGAGACATTTTGACCTTCATTCTTAAGGCCTGCGGGCCTTTTCTGCTTGTTGATCCCTGCATTTCCCCTCCAGGAGCCGGACCAGGAGCTCTCTCCTGGCTCCTATGATGAGGAGGAGGGCGGCCCGGCACCGGGGCAGAACCGAGACCTCGCTGACGAGCGCTCCTCGGACTACGGCTTCGTCCTGGCGCTGGTGTTCCTTGTGAGCGGCATCGTGCTGGTGGTGGTCGCCTACACGATTCCCAGAGAGGCCAAGGTCAATCCCGACTCCATATCGGCCCGGCAGATGGAGAAGCTGGAGTTGTACTACGCCCAGCTGGGCGCCCACCTGGACAAGTGCATCATCGCGGGCCTGGGCCTGCTGACTCTGGGGGGCATGTTCCTGTCTGTGCTGCTCATGGTGTCCATCTGCCGGGGCGAGATGTACCGCCGCAGGGCGGCCTTTGTTCGGCCCAAGAGGACTTACGGCTCCATCAACCTGCGGATGAAGCAGCTGGCCGGCGGAGAGGGGGGCGGAGACGAGGGAGGCGCGGGCGAGGACGTCTTAGTGGAGCACAGCGGCACAGAAAGAGGACCGAGCCGGGACAAATCAGAACCGGGACCGAGCAGGAGGCCCGTCGCCTCCTAGGATGTCGCTCGCGTGGCCAACGTGCTGTTCTGCAGCCCGCCTTTGTCTGCCGGGGCCTCTGTCTGCGTCTGCGTCTGCAGGAGCCTCTGTCTGCGTCTGCCGGAGCCTCCGTCTGCGTCTGCAGGAGCCTCCGTCTGCGTCTGCAGGAGCCTCCGTCTGCATCAGCAGGAGCCTCCGTCTGCGTCTGCGGGAGCCTCCGTCTGCGTCTGCAGGAGCCTTCGTTTGCCGGAGCCTCCGTCTGCGTCTGAGGGAGCCACCGTCTGCGTCTGCCGGAGCCTCCGTCTGCGTCTGCAGGAGCCTTCGTTTGCCGGAGCCTCCGTCTGCGTCTGCAGGAGCCTCCGTCTGCGTCTGCAGGAGCCTCCGTCTGCGTCTGCGGGAGCCTCCGTCTGCGTCTGCAGGAGCCTTCGTTTGCCGGAGCCTCCGTCTGCGTCTGCGGGAGCCACCGTCTGCGTCTGCACGAGCCTCCGTCTGCATCTGCCGGAGCCTCCGTTTGCGTCAACGGGAGCCTCCCAGCTCCAAAACGAGCATTAGCCAAGTTCACGGATATTTATTCTACGCACCGGTGAAGGACGTAAGACTAAAGGGTGTAGAGGAGGAGGTAAGCCTGAGTGGATAAGCACAGTTCACACCAGTGTTAACCAGCGGTGAATGATCGAAAGCACATTACATCAAGAGAGAAATCAGAACCGTCTGTTTGCTGAGACCGGACAGATGTTGAACACGTTAATCATGTTTCAAATCTCAATCACAAAACAACTGCACTTTCAGAATCTGACCTTTCATTGAATGAATGTTACTGATAGTCTGCAGGATTTGGACAGGAAGTGAAAGGTCTCCCCCAGACGGGCCTTTCATATAAATATGACGCTGGCTCCTGAACTCATTGTTGATCATCACATTTCCCTGTTCATGACATTTCACCACCAGCATCAGCAATAAATCCACAGTAGAGAAGATAACGAAAGCCACCCGTCACCAGTCTGCAGGGTGCTGAACAAAGGCTTGTTAGGTTCAACCTACTTCAATGCAAATTAGGTGACTCGATGAAGTCAATAATGTAAATAAAGCAGTTGCAACATTAGTCATCAGTCAGTTTTCCTCCTGCTTTTTCTGCTTCATGGTCACAATCAGCCACGTGTGTCTTCTGATTTAATTCTCAGAAGGTTCCAGCTTCAGGGACTGGAATGGATCCACTCACTGGATTATTCTGACTTTGCTGTTGCAATATTCAGATACTTAAGAAACAATAATATTTTTAGAATTATTTATTCTCAGACTTGAACCTCCTTCCTTCTGCTTATGATTATGCGATTCATTCTTAAATTATTCCAATTAATATTCAGAATTTTATTGCCCTGGTGTTTTGACATCAACCTCAGAATATTGTTTCTTTATTATCTAAATATTCCCACTTCATTGTCAAAATATTGTTATTCTCATAATAATCTTAGAAGCTGCACGTCTCTGACCATAATAAAAGAAATCAGGATGTACCTCGTGTCTGAGCACTGGAGGAAAGAGGGTCTCTGCTGTTCCTTTGTCTCCACGTGAACAGAAAAATAGAGTTTTATTTGGCTTTATTTAAAGTGATTTTGATGGTAAAGAAGCAACAGTTTTACAAGAGCACAGATTAAGATGCAGAGGGACGTGTACGAGTGAAATGAGTCACAGTTCACACTGACACATTAAACACAGAGCGTTAGCAGCTTCTCCACACTCGCTTCTTTTGAGGTCAGAGCCTCAAACTGACACAATCCAATAGTGATATTAAATGATAAAAGTAAAGGGAATGTAAAGCTTTCTGCTGCTGTGACTGAAGACACGCACGGCCATGAACTCCACCACATCCCATTTTACTGCGCTGCTGTTTAGAACACATCGTTTGCTTTGGTCTTGTTTCAGTCTCACCATCGGTTTTGATACGAGGAACCTTTAATGACAGAGCTCCTACTTCTTTGTATCATATGTAAACAGATGTTATGACATGAAAGGATGAGATGCCTTAAGACGTGAACACAAGCACTGTACAGTAATGTGTGTCTGCACCCATATGAATATGTTGATGTATTATGGTCTGTATGGTGAGCAGATTATCCAACAGTGATGTAGCTACACACTAATGTCTCTATGGGTCAGTCACTCTGCAGTCAAAGGCCTTAAACCACAGACCACTCGTCTACTCATCATCATTTTGAATTTCATATATTATGTTTCCAGAGTGAATAATTGTGATGATAAGCATTGAACCAAACAGAAATTCACAGGTTCTGTGATTTGTGTGTGGTTTAGGAGGAGATGTTTAGAACTGCATTGAGCAGAGGGCCGTAAAAGATGTGGGAGAGGCTATAGGCTGCAGCAGAGCGGCTGCGTTAGCGTACGTGAGCTGATTCCTGAAGAGAGCGCTTTCAGCTGTAGGGGGGAGACGGCGAGTGACTGTGCACAAAGCTGAACGCTTTGAATGACACATATTCAGGTTTCTCCTGCTGCCTGTGGGCGCCGCAACAAAGAGACCGAAATAAACAGACAGACGCGACTCAGCTCGAGCTCTTTACAAGCACGAAACAGCCACAGACGGGTCTCACCTGCGTGAAGCTGCAGGCGCTGATGAGCTGTGGAGCCACACAGACATGGTGGCGTTGGCTGCACAGCTGGAGAGGCTGCACTGTGGTGACACAGACGCTGCGCTGCCGGACGGAGCGGCGTCAGGGTCCCAGAGCCACTCACAACGGGAACCGAGTGGGAACAGTGGAACGCAGACAAAGCCAAGAAGCACAGACCTGCAGGAGGCACCGACCAAAGCGACCGGACCTGAGAGACGAGGGCTGAAGGATGAACGCCAAGACACGAGCACCTTGGTCAAAGGCGAAGGGGAAATCTATCTTCATTCTGCCGACAGCTCAGTGAGAAAATGTCTATTTATACCAGCGACTGTTGGTGGAGCCACTCTCAGATGTCATGGAAAGTCCTTGTGGGGACACGACACACAAAACAATGTCAAGCCTTAAAATATCCGGCCCAGTGTAAAATGTAAGTCAGCGCCTGCTGATGAGGGCACAGCGAGCGCCAGCGGGCGGAGCCGAATAAACAGAATTCAGTCCAACGTTCAATGGAAGATCATGCCTTTAAACAAAACATTCACCTGTCTTTACCTGCGGCTGCACCTCTCGTTGCCGTGGTAACGGGTGACTAGGTGTAGCTGCCAAGGCTTTGTTGGATAAATTCACCGGGTTCATGAGTTGTTCTCCCACTTTGGCTCCGGGTTAACATCCCCTCACAGCAGTTGAACAGACGTTCACGTTGATTATAACATCAGCTGATTTTAGCTGTGCGTTAGCGCCCCCTGGTTCTTGCTGATTATAGGAAGGCGCCAGATGTGGTAAACATCTGGACAGCATGCCCATCGTCCAAGCAGCTTATGTTCTGTGTGCATTGATTGTGGTGGTAAAATAAATGAGACTCATAATGGACGCAGACATTATTAAAGTGATAGCGGCTCTAAATCAAAGCACAAGTTGGACGTTGAGTGGCTGTGATTCTGTAGAACGGAGTAGAGCTGCTTAACTAGATGTCAGACGTTAAGGAGGCAGTGGTGTGTGACATTAGATACATACGTAGCGTTGTGTGCTGATCAGAGGTCAGTCCCTGCAGCTGCTTGGGATTCAGGACTTTTCTCAAGGACAGTTCAGCAGCGGGAGGGTTCTGACCCCCCGCTCCAGCTCATTAATCACAACACACCCTGCTGCCGCAGAAGGATCCAGCAAAAATGCCAACGCCATGAAAAAAAGCAACTACAACATAATTGTCTAGGATTTCATAGAAACAGCTGCTGAACTCACGTGGGAATGAAAATAAAGTGTAACAAACAGTTTCACATCTGTGTCTTTACCTGATGGTTACAGAACCCAAACAGTAGCATTTCCCTCCACGACTCAATGAATGTAGGAACAAATGCAGGCATCACAGCTGTGTCCCCAACACCACATCTGTCCTTCACGTGGTAGAGATGTATAATCAGCGTGTTAGTGATTTTATACTGGAGGAAACTTTCAGTCAAACAGTCGTCTGCAGCAACTGAATCATCACTAATTAAAACATAAATCGATTCCATCTGGGTGAAAACCATGAACTGTCTGAAAAACCAGATGAGATGTTAAGTCTGTGTGTGAATCAATGATCTGAGACAATGAAAGTAACATTAGCACAGAAGAAGTTAAAGTGATATATGACTTTATGATATGATTGTTGTTTACTCTGAGCTGCTGGAGATGATTCCAGATGCAGAGCGGTTCTAGAACATGTCTGTGAGTCTTGTTTTTTTTTACTGAGCAGAGTGAGATGTTTTAATGTGACAACCAGGCAGACGGAGGCTTGGGTGTGGATGTAGTTCAGCTCATTAGTTCCTTTTAACTTGACTGTTATTGAAGTAACCTTAGCGTCATGAGAGTTCATAATGTAGGAGGTGATGTGAAAACAGCTGAAGATCAAACAGATGGATTCATTACAAGCATCAGTTAAAATGTGATGAGTTCTGGTTTTACTTTTCTCTCTGCATTTAATGAAGAGCACAGCGACGTGTAACTGCTAAGATGCTCCCCTTAAACCTAATGGAAATAATGGAAGTTTGTCTTTTCCCAGTAAGTGATTAAACAGACATATTATTCACGTCATCTGTCCCTCTCATCTGTTAAAAGCTGCCTCGCCTGCATGTCGCTGTGTGGTACCTTACGTCTGTACATACGGAACGACTGCATCGTCTGTAACAATGATGCTGATTCAAAACGTGACCAATAAACTTCCTGTTCTGCTGTTGTTTTATTGGATGATCGGCCTCCGCCTGTTTATCAAGGAACGAACTGCTTCTCTTTATGTTGATTTACGGTTTCAACTCCTTACACAAGAAACGCAAACAGAACTATTTGTTCTCTTATTTGAGAGGGGAATTCAAAATTAACAGCATTTCAGCTGATGCTGCATTAAAGGCTCAGATTTCATCGCTGCTTCCAACTGTTCCACCTCAGAACGAAAAACAACAGACAAAAAGCCAATTCTCATGTTTTTATTAGAGCGTTTGAACGAGACAATGAACTGATCATGTGGTTCAATCAACAAGTTTCCAGCTTTATATTTCCACAGAATACAATAAATCGAGGAAAGTCTTTTTATGAAGAAATATCTACAAAGTTAATGTGACGACCAAACTACCTAAACCTTCTGCTGTCTTTATGAGCAGAGGTGTTTGTTTGGGAGAATAAGAGCTGCATCACCCTCATGAGTCTGGGCCCAAACAACCACAGACGGACACATCGGCTGCGAACACCAGAAACCCGGGACCTCTGAGTAACGCTGCATGTTGTCCAGGCGCTAACTCGTCCTGTTTCACTATCTGTGCATCTCCTCTTACGGTTTAATTTCTGTTTACCGACTTGATCTGTACCAGTACCACAACAGGAGTGGGGAAACTTCAGTTATATGCAAACAGCAGAGAAAAAGCAAACAGTGTTAATGAAGATCACCAAAGGTGATAAAACCCGTCCCTGGAGGAGGACCTACATGAACATGTCGTCGTAGCCGGGTGGTGGCATGTGGTCTCGGTCGGGCCTGAAACACACACACACGCAGCATGTTTACGATGGTAAAAACAAAATGTTTACCACGACTGAGGCGTCTTATCAACATTTAGTGTCCAAAAGATGAGCAAAAATGTAAACGTGTGTGTGCGTCTCACCCTGGTCGGTGCCGTCCAACAGGTCCAAACGGGTCAAAACGAGCTCCGGGGGGAACGGCTCCGGGAGGCAAAATGTCTGGAATCCCGTTGGACGGGTCAAAACCAGAGCGAGGATACCCCGACCTCAACGGGTCCATTATCATCCCACCGGTGCCACGAGACCTGAGGAAGGATCCATTTCACTTTCACTTCCCTCATTTGATTTTACACTGTTTGACATGAGGATAAAACGGATGTTCCATGATTCTAATAGCTTCCTGCTGTGGCTTCATGTCAGAGCATCTCTCTGACAGGAAGGGAGTCGGTCCAAAGGCCAGTAATCCACTGCTGTCTGTCTGTTCCAGCGTGTACTGCTCATCCCCAAATCCCAGATTAGAACAAAACCCGACTAGTGCTTAAATATTTATGTCATAGATTTGTAAGATTTATTATGAGGCAGAGACTCACCCAAAGGGATCCAGATCTGCACCTCCAGCAGCAAAGGGAGGAACCATTGGATCAGGCCTGAAACACATGAGAGCCTCTGTATCACAGCTTCTTGACTGAACTCAGCCATGGATCAAAGGACCAGTCTGTCACTGACACACTCCTGGGCTCAGGCATCATTTGGTCATTTTTGAATCATGTCTAAAACATATTTACTGATATTTGTCTTCATTGTTGTCACTTATTATCCAGCCCTAGTTAAACATTGTGTGTTATTTATTCCATCACACAGTCATATGTCTTTTCATTTGTTCCTTCCTCTGTTTTTGTGTCTCATTCATCACCCTCTCTTATTCCCTCCACGTCCATTTCTCTCCCTACTTTAAGTCCGTCTGGTTTTCTTATTTTTTGTGTACTTTTCTCTCCATCAGTCATTGTTTTGATCTTGTCCTCATCACCTCTCGCCTTCCTCTCTCCTACTGTGTCGCATCCTCCCCCCGTCCTTCTGGGGACGAGAAGGCGACAGCAGCGAGGTCGATAAAGTGCTGACATCACCTCACATCTCATCTGATCTCACTGCTGAGAGGACGAGGGAGGAGAAGCAGGCAGCAGCACAGACTGTCATACTACACAGCTTCTTATAACTACCAGTGTGGCTGCGTTCCCTGACGAGGATGCCTGCCAGGGATGCGGAGGGGGTCACTGTCCTCTGCTCGTCTTCTCTGCTCGTCCTCCTCTTCCCTCCGACTCTTCCTCTCTGCTCTCTGGTTCGTCTGTCGGTCCTGAGCAGGAAGTAGCTGAGTCTTCACCTTCTCTGACAAAGTGTCAGCATCTTTGAATACGCTGTAAAAAAAGGAAATGCCTACATATTTAATGTATCCAAATAAAGCTGACAAAGCATATTTTTCTTCTTCATAATACCCTTAAAATGAAAGAATCGCACACCAACCTGTCAAATGTGTGGAGCTGATCAGAGTTGACATGGTCACTGATGTTCACTGTCAGGTCTGAAACCTGCTGTGTCCCAGAGTTCTTCACATGTTCAAGATACAGGATCAAACAAGAAAGTCTTTAAAACACGTGTCTTAAACAGCAACAATGAGAATGAATACACCTATACACCGTGGCGTATTTACAGATGCCAACCAGAAGTCCAGTCCATCAATATGTCACATCAATCTGCGCCCCACTTTGGAGCCCCCCCACCCCACCCCCCGCTGGGGGACTCATTATGGATGGATCCACGTGTGTGCGCCTACCATCAGGTTGAAGATCAGGGTGGAGTCCACAGCGATGGCCTTGAGCAGTATCTGGGTGTCACTGTCTTGGGCTTTATATCGGAGACTGTACAGCTCCTTGTTGACGCTCCAGTCTGCAGGCAGCAGCTCAGACTTCTTATCAGAGCTGCGGGGCTGGACGTGGACACGAGAGAACAGTCATACAGCGGCGCAGACGCCAGGTGGCGCAGCACTGGGTCACAGCGCTGAAGATGACGTGACGGTTTTTACAGCGTGTGATAAAAATCTGTATCTCATTACATTAGCCGGTTGATTCCGTGACAAAGGTTTCTGTTAGGTAAAATTAAGCTAAACACAACATGGATCACTAGATGACGTCAGTTACCTGGCGCTAAGCAAGTAGGAAGTTGGTCAATACAGAATTCCGTTAAGAAAAGTCTAAATTGGAGCTCTTTCTGAACAGCACAGTCATCTGTGTCTTAAAACCCACCACATTTCTGTGCATGAACAGTTAATGGCGACTATTCAGTTCGGTGTGCTACAACATTTAAAATGAGCCGGCGTTTTAATTAAACTCCGGATCCGCTTTCCATTAAATGTGCGATCTTTAGAGATGTGGAAACCTGCGTTTCAATAAATCAATCGTCAAAACAAGTTACGCGAAACAACATAACAGATTACCCGCATCCCCGGGCTCTTTACAGTTAGAGGGGAATTACTCCAGTCTAAACGTTGCTTCTCAGCATCTCTCATCGGTTTGTTTTGGCTAACGTTAGCTAACGCTCACCTCGTCTCCACAGCCGATGCACCTGTAGCCACTCTTAATCATCTCCCAGTGAACGAAGCACAGCACGGCGTCCTGCGGACAGCTGATGCTGCCTGCGACGCACGTGTATAACACCTCTAAACCTGCCATGTTCACCGACGACAAACACACCACTTCAGCTTCTACACAATAAGAAATGAAATCGAAAGTAACAGACTATCGGCGACAAGCGACTTCAACCACTTCCAGTCTGTACGTTTCAATGTAAAGGCACGAGCGACCAGCGCCACCAACCGTTTTACAAATAAATACAAAAGCTAAAAAGTGAAATCTGTAAACGACACAAACCATCAAGCAACAACGGCTAATGATATTTGTAACAGCACTTTTTAATATTGATTGGATCAAACAATTTATTCAGTTTTGTTTTTAAATAAAAACTAACTTCGTCCCACACTATTGTGAACATATCTTGCATTATTTTGTTCTTCATGATTATTTGTGTGTAGTATCATCAAATAAGTCGAAGCACATCTCGATGAACAATCAAAATCAAATAAACGTGACACTATTTCTGAGTCCACCGTTTTAATTTGATGAACAAAATCAACTTTAGCGGAAACATGGTGTTTAACACGTACAACTTCACAAAGCTTTGTCAACTATGTTTTGATCCAACCCATAAAAGGTTCCGGGGTGAAAACATATCTAAAATGTTTGTTCCTAATTTCCGGTCCCCTGGTTCGCTAAATCACTACATTTCCCATCGTGCCATCGCTGGGCGTAGAATACTTCCTCGTCAACATGGCGGCTCCTTTGACTCTACTTTTAATTGTGGCTGTTACGATCCGTGCAGCTCTGTATAGATCCAGCTTGGCGGAGCTGATTGCGGAGCGGGTGGAGGTGGTGTCTCCGTTAACCGCCTGGAAAAGAGGTGAGCGCGGCTCTGGGGGTTTGGGGGCGATTTCGCTCCTTTTCACCGCTTTGGTCGCCTCCTCCACGGCGCAGTCACTCGGCTGTTGAGCGAAGAGGGGGACGTCAAACCGGTTTAACTGCAGAAAACAATGATGTCAATGATAATATAGCGTTTTGGTTGTGGCCGTTGTTTGATACCATCTAATTGAGCGTTGAATCGTATTTCTCTCTATTTCTCTCTGGGCCACAGTCTCCGAGGCTTCAACAGGAGCCATGTTAAATGTAACCTTTCATTCAGATAGACTGCAGTAAAACAACCATGGGCGGCAGGTGTTGGGGACGCGTTGCTCTTCTGGCTTTTGTTCTTGAATCAGCACATATAATAAAACACACTTTGCAGAGGCTTTCAGTTCAGTTTGCATCACGAAGATTAATGTGAATGTTTTTGGAGCAAGTGAGCCTTTCTGTCACTGTAGATCAGTATATTATTATTACTGGTTACATTCACTTTTAGTTAGACTTTAATGTGTCTAATGCTAATAGGAATAAGATGAGGATACATCATTCTGTGCATTGATTTGACTTTAAGATGGAAGTTAGTAAACAATTTGGTACAATAAAGAACAGAATAGAATAGAATAGAATAGAATAGAATAGAATACCTTTTAATGTCCCGCGATGGGGAAATTACCATGTTGCAACAGCAGATATTAAAGTGACTGGCGCCCTGAAAATGTAGTGTGTGTGGCAGTGTGATGAAATGTGCACCATGAGCAAAGTAGAAGTCAAATCAAGGAGCGACTGCTCTGCTCGGAACGCCACCACCCGTCATGAATTGTTCATTAGGCTGCCGCTGGAACAGGAAGTGGGATCATAAATACTCTTTAGCTCTATTTACACTAAAAATGGACAAAGTCTGAGAGAATCAGTCCAAAGCTGAGTAATGTTAACACTGTAACAATAACATGTAGTCTCCTGTTCTCTGCCTGCAGTGGTTGAAGGTTTGGCTCTGCTTGATTTAGGGGTGTCACCGTACTCTGGAGATGTTTTCCATGAGGTGAGTGTCCCACGCCGTACGCATGGAGTATGTGTTGTACACATGTTTGTTCCAGCTCCTCTGATCATTAAGGCACTTGTTTTTTTTCTCCAGACTCCTCTCATCATTTACCTCTTTCACTTTTTGGTGGACTATGCAGAAATAACGTTCATGGTGAGTTTTTGACTGTGGTTTTAGGTTTAATAGGCAGATGAAGACCTCACATTTGTTTTGTTTTCCTGTCTCTCCAGTTGGCAGATGTGATCACAGCTGTTGCTCTTTACATAACTGTGAAAGACTACAACAAACAAGTGGTAAAATCAGACAAAACTGAGGCTCTAATATTTATTTGCCTGACCTTGCAGTAACATGTATGTTGTTGTTTTTTTTAGTTCAGAAAGCAGAAATTTGCCCTGGAGGCAGACCGCTACCCCGCCGACTGTCTGGAGCTCATTAGAAGCCCCAAAGAAATGTACTACATCCCCCTGAAAGTAGCCATGTTGTAAGTACTTTCCAATGATCACAGAGTCAGTGCTTCAACCCCTGGCTCTCAGGTTACATGTTGGAGATGCAGAACCCTGAACCTATGGCTGCTCAAATGTAGCTGACTGTCCTGGAAATTCCAGAACAGGATTAACAAAGTATATTAAAACAGAGACTATCAGCTCAGCCTTTTAATTAAAGTTATGTGTATGACTCCATATCAGCATGCTAATGTGCCAAACTGAAAGGTTTATGCTTCTCTCACAGTTATCTGTTGAACCCGTTCACCATCTTGTCCTGTGTCGCCAAGTCAACCTGTGGTCTGAACAACGCTGTTCTCTCCCTCTTCATCCTCTCTACAATAAAAGGTACGATAGAATTGCGCTGATTTGGTTATTCTTAATACAGTAGACTGTTTTTAAACTAGTTCTAAATTCATCACAGATTTTTACTTGCTCTTATGTTTTTTGTCTTTATTAAAGAGAGAGGATCAAACACGTTCAGCTCTGATAGTGCAGTGATTTTGTGTTTGTGTTGTAGGAAATGTCCTGCTGAGCGCCATATTTCTGTCGCTGGCCACGTACCAGTCCATTTATCCCCTGACACTCTGCGCACCAGCGTTGCTGTATTTCATGCAGGTTTGTTGAATATTGAACGTGTGCATGTGTGTCCTCAACACTTCTTTCTCCCCTGCTTCTTCTTCTTGTTTCTCATGATGCGTCTTCTTCTGGATTTAGATGAAACATTGTCTTTTCATGCCTGTTCTCCTCCAGCGGCTGTACATCCCTGTGAACGTCCGGCGGGCCAGTTTCTGGTGGTTCATTGTGCAGTTCGCCTTCATGTACCTGGGAAGCCTGTTCGTCATCATCTGTCTCTCCTTCTTCCTGCTCGGCTCCTGGGACTACCTGCCTTCGGTCTATGGCTTCATGTAAGTGGTAAAAATAAGGCTTCCCCT
The DNA here is from genome assembly GCF_900634795.4 of Betta splendens. Lineage (NCBI taxonomy): Eukaryota > Metazoa > Chordata > Actinopteri > Anabantiformes > Osphronemidae > Betta > Betta splendens. The sequence continues at coordinate 18,911,646 of NC_040885.2, forward strand.
GCCCTGTGGAGATGTTGACCTAGCTGTTCTGCTTTGAGTGTGACTCTGTTTTCATTCCCTTCAGTCTGTCGGTACCAGACCTGACGCCAAACATCGGCCTCTTCTGGTATTTCTTCGCAGAGATGTTTGAACACTTCCGCCTGTTCTTCCTCTGCGTCTTCCAGATCAACGTCTTCTTCTACACCATCCCCCTGTCCATCAAACTCAAGTGAGACCTTAAGCCACGGAACCACATCTTTAAGCTTCTTAAGATGGTTCTGGTCTCAGTAGGTTCTTTAAAATAAAAAAGCAGCCTGAGATGATGTTTTGAACGCGTGTCTGCGTTGCAGGGAGCATCCTGTGTTTCTGGTGTTCATGCAGCTGGCTGTGATCGCCATCTTTAAGTCTACCCCCACTGTGGGAGACAATCGCTCTCTACATGGCTTTCCTTCCCGTCTGGAGTCACCTGCACAGATGTGAGTTTTTAAATTGCTGAATCTTCACTGTGTGTTTGTTGTTAAGATGCACAGTTTTTTTCAAAATCTATTTTTTATATTGTAAAGTGGTGAAATGCTGTGATCAGTCACATTTGGGTAATTATTCAATCATAAATTGCAAACAGCGGTAAAAGTGAGTTTTGTATGTTCAGTCTTGAGGAACATCTTCCTGGTGTCCTGTGTCCTGCTGGCGTGTTCGGCTCTGTTCCCGGTTCTCTGGCACCTCTGGATCTACGCCGGCAGCGCCAACTCCAACTTCTACTATGCCATCACCCTGCTGTTCAACGTGGCGCAGGTAGAGTCAGGGGCTGAGCTGCCTGTTCATAGTCAATCACGGAATCATATTAGAGCATTTTTGTCCTGTTTCAACTCAGATCCTGCTGGTGTCTGATTATTTCTACGCCTTCTTGAGGAGAGAGCACCACCTCACCTATGGATTGTATCTGAAGAAGAAGGACGGCTCAGAGGCCACACTTATTCTCAAGTAAGGCACAGGTTCATTCATACAGCTTCTACCAGGAAGGGAGAAACGCCTCGATGTCTGGCTTGTCCTCAAAGCAAACAAACACAAACTGAGGAGGACAAGAAGACCTTTGAAGCTGCTACTGGTCGTCGGACAGAACATCAGCACACTGACGGTGTGCATGGTGCAGCGCCTACACAAGCAACACAAGTGCAACAGAACATGAAACACATGCAGATGTTGGATGTAGAACCTGCCTCTTCCCACGTGAGACAGCAGCTGAACATCACGTCCTCTTTTCCCTTCTCTTCTGGACCACTCCTACTTTGAAATTCACAACAGCTGTAATAGGAGGCTAACATGTATACACATACAATATGGAAGCCTTTTTCCTCCTTAAAGCTGCAAAAGTTAAATTTTTCCTGGAACTCCACTCCATTCTGTACACCTTTTATTTGAAGCTCTTAGGAAGCATTCATTTAGAGGGCTCTTATTTTTTATGCCCTGCTCCATCTGGCCCCTAAACCTGAAGGGGACCCCTGCTCACACTCCAGCTCCAGCTCAGGTTTTTTAAACTCACGTGCAGTATTTCTATGAGGGCCTTTTATTCTGAAGCTTTGTTCTTCTTTTAAACACTGAAACTTTCATAAAATTGTAGAAATAATAAGAAAACCTCTGCAAGCCAACATTTTTGTTGTCTCATGTTTCCTTGATGGCATTTAATTCAAATTGTCATTCATTATGGTGGGACTTGAGCTATTTTAAGGGGTTTTGTTCTACAACCCTCATGTGTGCTTTGATTTCTTTGATGATTTCTGCCTCACTCCTCTCTTGCAGTTTGCCTTCTACCTTTTTTTGCCCAAATTCGCAGTGTTGCCTCACAACAGATAAAATAAACTAACGCTGATCTTACTGTGGTACATAAACCTAACTGATGGAGACGGCCAGCGAATATGAGTCTGTACAGCTGTGACTTCCTGTTGCTTCTGGTTTGTCACAGAATCGCGGCTTCATAGTATTTAAACATACAGTGACGCCTGTAACCTGCAGATAAGACTCTGTTTAGTAAAGGACTTCATTTTGCACTCTGTGGCCACTGTAGTTGGGTAAATCTGTACCGACACTCCACTACGCTCATAAAGTTGGCTTCAGCTTTCAGTTAAAATCAACTGTGTTGATTTATGCAAGTTTCTCTTCGTCATGAACTAAATATGTCTCCTTTGTCAGAAAGTCTGAATGTTAAATGTAGTCAGTCAACTTCATGATTACATGGCACAGGTGTACCTAATAAAGTGGCCCTTGATTGTTTACTGGAACATGTCCACTCATTAATGCTTTTGTTTCATGTGTACTAATAATAAAAGACAAAATTCTGAAGTAGTTACACAGAAATCTGCAGCTGAACGCAAGCACAATTTACAACTGTTTTAATGTGAAACTACAGTAAAATCAGCAACAAAACATAAAAATTGTACTAAATATCAATTTTTCAAACATTAACTATTAATGATGTGACTCTGCCGTTGCTTGAAAATCCACTAAGATCTGTGAGAAATAATGCGATATTTATTTATTTGCTGCACTATAACCTTTTAATGTTCCTTTTTTTGTTTCAGAAAAGTTAGCAGTTGATTTGTTTATATGTGAATACGATTTGTTTTTTTACAGTAATTAAAGCAGCTTCTGGAAGGAAAGATGTTCTATTTAACGAATGTGTGACAGTGATGAGTAACTGGAGTTTCTTCTTTATTACTGTAGTGAGTGTTTATCTCTGCATGATTATGACGCTCGTCGTAATATTCCCGGGAAAATGATGGCGTTTTAAAACCCCGCCCACGCCGTCGGGTAGGGTTCGTTGAATTTGGCGTACCTGAATTGTTCGTTCAACCACTAGTGCTTCACAGAACCAAACGAGCCTCCAACGGGGTTTAATTAAATCAAACGCACACTACAGTTAAACCCCGCCCTCATAAAAGCATGGACCAACTGCGAGGCGCAACGTCAGCAGTTGTCCTGAATATTCATTACTTTTCGCGGGCTTTGGTTGTCACGTGGTTGCTTCGCGCGAAAAGCGACTCCCGAACGGAAGAAGAAGAAGTTTCTCTGCGAGAGGCAAAGAAAGACGTGCAGCAATGGCGGTGAGTAAAAATGACCAAAAACGGCACATATGCGAATAAATACGTATCTAGTTAGTCTTCGCAGAAACCGGAAGTTGATAAAAAATAGTTTATTTTGTAATTTGACGTTTTTAATTCATAAAGGGAAGACGTTTGCATTTGTTAGAACAAAACAATGACTGCTTTGAGGTTTGCGCATAGAAAACACATAACATTCCTTAAAATGTTGGATGTGTGCTTCTTTAAAACGTTCAGTTGTTAAATCATGATAACCGACAATCAATGGAAATGTTCATGTTTTGTCCTCCTGGCATGAAAGCAGACCTGCCATGTGGCTCAGTAAATAGTTGGCTCCTCTTTCTCACATAGATTATTATTATTATTATTATTATTATTATTATTATTATTATTATTATTATTATTATTACTATTATTATTAACATTAGCTCAGATGAAATACGTTATAGCCTTAAAAACTTGAAACCACAATACGCCTGTTATTTACACAACGGTTTCATTAGTATGTGTTACATCTTTTAACTTTTCAAGTAGGTTTTCCTGTTATTACTCAAAGTAAATAGTCTAAATGTTGTTAACTGCTTTCTATAGAGCTAAGTAAGTTATTTCTGTTGCCTGATGATGAAGCTGTAGTTGTGTTCCAGCAAGTCAAGGAGGACAATGTAATGGTTTTTGAGCTGTAACTGATCAGTTCCTGTGTCTGGATCTTGGACAGGATTCCTCTGAGTCAAACCACATGGCCACCAGCCCCAACCGAACCTCCAGGAGAGGAGACCTGACTTCCAGCCCGGGCCGAGACCTGCCACCCTTTGAGGATGAGTCAGAGGGGCTGCTAGGCGAGGGCCCCCTGCCAGGAGAGGAGGAGGAGGATGCTGATGGGGAAGAGCTGATTGGGGACGGAATGGAGAGGTTAGGACGAAGAGCCGTTTGCTTTAAAGCTTCAGATAAGAATGCCCTTGGGCCGAGGCTCAATACGCCTTTCTCCCCCACCCGTCCAGGGATTACCGTGCCATCCCAGCCCTGGATCAGTACGAGGCAGAGGGGCTGGACCTGGATGACGAGGATCTGTCAGAGCTGTCGCCTGGAGCTCGTGCTGCCGCTGAGGAGGCAATGAGGAGGAGGGACAGGGAGCAGGGCATCAGTGGGCGGCTGAGGAGGGGGCTGCTCTACGGTGAGGAGTCACTGGGTGGAAATGTGTGTATGAGTGATAGTTGTTAACACGGGTGTCAAACTTAAACTAGTCCATTGCTGGTTTTCCAACTCTCCCTTCCCCAGAGCCTGTTGATTACCTTGATCAGGTGTGTTGAGTCAATCAGCAGCTGGATGAGCCAACTGACACATGTTAAAGACACCTTGACACCTCTGTTAACAGATATTTGGGCATTAATATTATTGGGGCCTGAAATGTAAGATGTGAATGAGTGATTTGCCAATGTGTGGTTAAATGCTTTATAAACTTTAAATGGTGAATACTATTTTTTGCTGGCTTCCAGACAGTGAGGATGAGGATGACGAGCGCCCGGCAGCTCGGCGCCGGCGTCTGGCTGAGCGAGCAGCAGAGGGCATAGCAGATGGAGAGGAGGACGAAATGATTGAGAGCATTGAAAATCTGGAGGACATGAAGGTTTGTAGATGTGCTGCTGTGATCAAACGAGGCTGATGTCGGAGGCTGACTGCTTTGCGATGTGCAGGGTCACACTGTGAGGGAGTGGGTTTCCATGGTGGCTCCCAGGCTGGAAATCTACAACCGCTTCAAGAACTTCCTGAGAACCCACGTGGATGAAAACGGCCACAACGTCTTCAAGGAGAAGATCAGCGACATGTGCAAAGGTAGCTCATCAAACAACATGTGGTTTTGCTGATGGACACTTGTTTCTGCTGATGAATCAACTCTTAACCTGTGTTTTCAGAGAATAAGGAGAGTCTGGTCGTGAACTACGAAGACCTTGCAGCCAGGGAGCACGTCTTGGCCTACTTCCTGCCAGAGGCTCCAACTGAGATGTTAAAGGTGAGTTTAGTGTGGTGACAATATCTGAGAAGGACATAACTGCAAACTAACAAATGTAAAGAACAGTTTGTGTTAGAGTTAAGCGGCTGAACAATATTACAGTTAAGGACAGGTGAATGGAAACAAACCTGACCTGATGTTTCCATGTCTCATCAGATTTTTGATGAAGCGGCTAAAGAAGTGGTTCTGGTCATGTACCCTAAATACGAACGCATCGCCCACGAGATCCATGTTCGCATCTGCAACCTGCCTCTGGTCGAGGAGATCCGCTCGCTCCGGTAAGAACTTTGTCAGCTGCACATCAGAGGCCAAGTTCAGTAAATGGGAGTTGTTTGCAGAGAAACAGAGAATGTTTTACTCAGCAAGTTTTTATGTATATTGAAACCATGAATTTAAAGTCCAATCTTTTATGTGAATCTTCCTGCGCTTTGTTTCAGTCAGCTCCACCTGAACCAGCTGATCCGCACCAGCGGTGTGGTGAGCTGCTGCACCGGCGTCCTCCCGCAGCTCAGCATGGTCAAGTACAACTGTAACAAGTGTAACTTTGTGCTGGGCCCCTACTTCCAGTCTCAGAACCAGGAGGTGAAGCCTGGCTCGTGTCCCGAGTGTCAGTCAATGGGACCCTTTGAGATCAACATGGAGGAGGTGAGTATGACCGGTTGGTGGTAGTGTTTATTGGTGAACCAGTAAGTGGGTTGACTGTGTTCCTCCTCCCACAGACAGTTTACCAGAACTACCAGAGAATCACCATCCAGGAAAGCCCAGGTAAGGTGGCTGCCGGCCGCCTCCCTCGCTCTAAAGATGCCATCCTGCTCGCTGACCTCGTGGACAGCTGCAAGCCTGGAGACGAGATTGTGAGTCTGAAGAACAACACTGGTGTTTATCTAAAATCTGATTTGACTTGTGCAGTTAAAGAATGACTCACTGACTCGCTCCCCTTCCTTCAGGAGCTTACGGGCATCTACCACAACAACTACGATGGGTCTCTGAACATGGCCAACGGCTTCCCGGTGTTCGCCACAGTCATCCTGGCCAACCACATCACCCGCAGGGACGAGGGCGTGGCGGTGACGGAGCTGACCGACGAGGACGTCAAGGCCATCGTCGCTCTGTCAAAGGACGAGCGCATTGGAGAGAGGGTGAGGAAGCGAACGCACCGCGGTGGAACTATGGCACAACCAATAGTGTCCAACCTTTCTTTTAGCGACCTAGAACTCATACGTTTTATCCTGTCTCTGCGATAGATCTTTGCCAGCATGGCTCCGTCTATTTACGGACATGAGGACATTAAGAGAGCTCTGGCCCTGTCTCTGTTTGGTGGAGAGCCCAAGAACCCAGGTAATAACCTGAAGGTCACTTTGACCTTGTTTCCACACATCTGGTACCTGCTGGTCAGTCTGACCCAATCCATGGTGTGACTCAGATTTAATAAGTGCTAGATGGTAAAGAACTGAGTTACTGCTGTGGAGGTAGATATAATGGGTGTATGCTTCATGCAAACTGCCTCACGCTCTTATTACAGGTGGAAAACACAAAGTACGTGGAGACATCAACGTGCTGCTGTGTGGAGACCCAGGAACAGCAAAGTCCCAGTTCCTCAAGTGCGTAAGAGCTGAAACCTGAAACAGGAGGTGGAGGTGCAGCATTTTTTCTGACGGAGGGACTTTGCCTGCAGGTACGTGGAGAAGGTGGCGAGTCGTGCCGTGTTCACCACAGGCCAGGGAGCCTCTGCCGTGGGTTTGACCGCCTACGTACAGAGACACCCGGTCAGCCGCGAGTGGACGCTGGAGGCCGGAGCGCTGGTGCTGGCCGACCGCGGCGTCTGTCTGATCGATGAGTTCGATAAGGTGAGCGGAGATGCGTCTGCGCTGAGAGGTCCGTTCTCAATATTCTTTTTGGGAGGAATGATCAAAGCGGACCTTTCCCTCCAGATGAACGATGCAGACAGGACCAGTATCCACGAGGCCATGGAGCAGCAGAGCATCTCCATCTCCAAAGCCGGCATCGTGACCTCGCTGCAGGCCAGATGCACCGTCATCGCTGCCTCCAACCCCATCGGTGCGTGAGCGTGGGTGTTGGGAGCTGCTGTTTACACACACGCCTCTTTATTAACACCCAGTGACTGTTTCCTCGCAGGCGGCAGGTACGACCCCTCCCTGACGTTTGCAGAGAACGTGGACCTGACTGAGCCCATTGTGTCTCGTTTTGATGTTCTGTGTGTCGTACGTGACACGGTCGACCCCGTGCAGGTGAACGCACTCACCTACACGTCACTGAGCCTAAACGCACCTAAACACAGATGTCAGACTTGGTTAAACCGCTGCATTCTGACCCTGTGTCCTTTTGCCTTCGGACGAGCCAGGACGAGATGTTGGCTTGTTTTGTGGTCGGCTCTCACATCAAGCATCACCCCAGCGCCAAAGAGAGCGGCGCAGCCTTGGAGGAGGTGGTTCTGCCCAACTCCACCGACGTCCCGCTCATCCCTCAGGAGCTGCTGAGGAAATACATCATCTACGCCAAGGAGCGGGTACGAACACACAGCCTCTCAGTCCACTTGGACTGGCTTGAAGAAAGATCCAGTGTGAGCAACACCAGGCTCAATCAGTCATTTTTTCCCAGGTTCATCCCAAACTGAACCAAATGGACCAGGACAAAGTGGCGCGTATCTACAGTGACCTCCGCAAAGAGTCGATGGTGAGTGCTGTAAAATGACTGTTAAAATCAGCCAGCGTCACATTTCTGCTCCGTGGGTCTAAGACGGTGTCTGACTGCGTTTAGGCAACGGGCAGCATCCCCATCACCGTCCGTCACATCGAGTCCATGATCCGCATGGCTGAGGCCCACGCCAAGATGCACCTGAGGGACTACGTGCTGGAGGACGACGTCAACATGGCCATCAGGGTCATGCTGGAGAGCTTCATCGACACGCAGAAGTTCAGCGTCATGAGGAGCATGAGGAAGGTCCGTGTCTCTGAGACCCAAACACGTGGATGTGCACCCTGTTGAAGGAAATAGAGGGAGCTGGTTATGTGGTCGTTTTTTTGTTTTGGGCAGACGTTCGCTCGCTACCTGGCGTTCCGCAGAGACAACAACGAGCTGCTGCTCTTCATCCTCAAGCAGCTGGTGGCAGAGCAGGTCTCCTACCAGAGGAACCGATACGGCGTCCAGAACGACACCATCGAGATCCCAGAGAAGGACCTGCAGGACAAGGTAAGAGGCCGTGACTGGAGCCATGAGCGCTGAGTGGCCGTTTGGCGTCTAACTGCTTGTCCTCGTCCTCCACCAGGCGAGACAGATCAACATCCACAGCCTGTCGGCCTTCTACGACAGCGACCTCTTCAGCTCCAACAAGTTCAGCCACGACGCCAAGAAGAAACTGATCCTTCAGCTCTTCTGAAGTCCTCCATCTCCTCCTTACTTATAGGACACTACTTGGCATTTCATCACGTTGGAGTGAGACTTTGGATTTGGGTCTAAACTAATTAGAAGCCTGGCAGGTGATGGTGAGATGGGGCTTTTTCTGCCGCGTTCACCAAAATCACCAGACTCTAATGTTGGCGTGGCAGCAGAGGAGGAACTCCACACAAACGGTGCCGTGATCCGAGTGTTTGTGGTGACTGGAAGTACAGCCCAGTGCTGTTCAACTGCTGCACTGCTCATGAAGTTAAGGCACAAACAGCCAGGACCCGTCTGCTTCCTGTTGTATAGTTTGGCCTCAGTGTAAATGAATGTACATGTTCATGTCTGGAGACGCAGGATTTATTGCTTTTGTCTGTGGTTTCTCCATCAGTCGTAAAGGTTTGTTTTCCCCAAAAAACTTCAAACGTACTTAAACATGTTAAAATAATATTCTGATGTTTCTAATGTTGAAATTCATTGTGAAATTGTTGCTGTTTTGCTATTAAATTTCTGTGAATCCCGTTTTTATGGAATGAATGAAGGTTTTTAAGTGTGAAGCCAGTGTCGATGTGAGCACAGGATTTACATCGGTACCGTTTGCATTTTTACGGTGCTTTTGAAAGTTTGGGAACCAGAATGTCCGTGACGCACGTGAACGCAGCAGCAGCAGCTCGCAGCATCTAGTGGCCGCAGGACGGAACAACAGCTGGCAGGCGGTTATTTCCAGCGTCTCCGGTGCAGCAGCAGCATCAGCTCAGCTCCAGGTCTGCGCGGACCCCGCAGCCTGCTGGTTTCTGGGCCCGTCACGCGCACCACGGGCGGCCATGAGCGCCTGACGCCCTCTCCACGTCCACGTCCACAGCGCGTGCGGCTGAATCTGCGTCTGCAGCGGAGCATCTGAGCGCTGCAGCGGACATGCCGGGCCTGCTGCTCCTCACCGTGGCTGGTGAGTGGCGTTTCTGAGCCAGGAGCGACCGAGTGAGTCAGTGGTTTTACGGGCTGCGCAGGGAATCTAGGAGGTTCGTGTTTGACGTTCACGGGCGTCTCACGGAGCGCCGGGACTCCGCAGGGAGCTGAATGTGCGCTGGTTCTGCGCCCCGCAGTGCTGCAGCGTCGGCCCGGTATTAATGGGGATGTTGTGAGTCAGGGTGAAACCGACGCAGCGGCTTTTAATGAGGCGTCCGCGGTCAGACGTGGGGAAACGTGGCTCTGGCAGCGCTTCACGCAACACACGCACACACTGCAGTCTGCCACGCACAGGACCAGACGTGAAGCATCGGCATCATCACGAGTTACTTTTCTATATCGATTTCCTGTAAAACCACAGGCTTGATTATATTGTGTAACATCTAATGCTCCAACGCTGCCATGTTCTATTTACAACGCAAATGGGAAAACGTTTGTGAACTGATGTTTGACTGAGGATGAAATCAGTCATTTAAATCTACATATAAATGTAAAAAGATATATTTATTATTCAGTTTCAGAATTTGATTAATGTCCTTTGAATCTGGCTGCTATAATCTCAGACCTCCAGACTGTTTTAAGGGGGTTTCATCCAGCTCAACTTAAGCTGATTGGGGGCAGAGGGGGCTTTAGGACGACCCCCGACTCCTGAGCCATCGGTGCAAAGACATGAAACCACCATTCAACAACTGAAGGGCTGTTTGCTCTTTCTGAGTCATTCTCTACTTTAAAAACAGAGCTACTGGTCATGACATGAAGGCAAACGCCTGTAGAGCTGAAACCTCCAGCCACAGGTTCATTAACAGGATAAACAGCAGCAAGCAAAGATTTGATGAGTCAGCGACAATGATTCATTTTCCTCGTTAGCTTCTATAATTCTTGAAGAATTTTCTGCTTCCGGTCGCGTCCCCGGCGTCTCAGCCGGGTTCAGGTTGGAGGCGATCTCTCCTCCAGCACCCGCTGCCTGGACCCGCTGGACCCGCTGGACCCGCTGGACCCGCTGGACCCGCTGGGCCTTATCTGCGTTGAGCAGATGAGGATGAACCCGGTCCGGTCCCTGCGGCCGGACGGACGCTGAAGGCGCTTCTGAAGTAATTACGCTGCACAGGTCACGGTGAAGCTGTGGTGCGTGAGGCTGACGTCTGCTGCAGATTCAGTCTATCAGTCGGCAGCAATTAGTCGCTGCTGTGATTTAAAAGCTCCTTAAATGCTTCACTGCTGGTGTTCGGGGAGTTTGTCCCCCTCAGACATGAGGGTCAGTGAATGAAACACCTGAAGGCAGGGTTCAGCCTTCAGACCAACCCGTCCTGGAGCTGGAACCAGAACCTGGGATGTGTGATCCCCGACTATGGTGTAAAAAGCTGATTGACCTGTGGGTGTAGCTGCGTGATGGACCCTCACTCCTCCGGTGAAGGGACTGAAGGCTTCCAGTCTCTCTGATGCAGCCGCCTGCATTCGTTCTGCAGGATCTCCCCCTTGGGTGCAGGACACAATAACACTGCATCACCAAACCTGATTTAAAGAGCGAGCTGAAGCCACATCTGCACACGCAGCAAATCCTAAAGTCTCTGTGGACTTTTCATCAGCGCTGCAGAGATCAATGAGACGCGCGTGTTTATGCTGACGCGTTCGCTGTCATCTCCCAATAACTAGGAAACGGGACCGAGCTCATGCTCCTTTAGAGAAGGTTCTGCTCTGACGCCTGCAGGATGTGTCACACCTCTGTCTGAGGTTTGTGCAGCATCCGCAGACCTTCTCTCTCTATCTGCCTCCTGCTGCTCGTCCCCCCGTCCTGAACGTCCCTCTGTCCATAACGTTCCTCTGTCCATAACGTCCCCGTCCTGAACGTCCCCCTGTTCATAACGTCCCTCTGTCCTGAACGTTCCTCTGTCTTTCTCTGTGAAGCTGCTGTCTGTGCATTGATCCTCAGACGCCACTGGTGTTTAAAGCGAGAATAATTTATAAGTCTGATAAAAAGTTGAATTTATTCATAGGTTCTGTAGTGAATGAGAGCCTCGAGCTGAACTGAGTTCCTCCTCCTTTTAAAGAGACTGGGCCCAAACTCAAAGATGGCTCTGCTGTTGTTGCTGACGCACCCGTGGACCTTCGTGGCCTCAGGCTGTGACGGGTCGGAGCTTAACCGTTGGACGCCAGCGTAATCTGCTCAGTCAGACGACCATCTGTGGTCCAGACAGAGACCGGACCCTGGGCTCCGTCTCAGACGGAGTGATTAGTGAGGGACGAGCACTGGAAGCGACGCTGTTTCCTTCCATTTGTCACTGCTGTGTGTGTGTTTGTTCCTGTTCAGCTGTTCAGCCATCGCTGATCAATGTCTCTCTTTGCTGCAGCGCTTCTCGTGAGCTGCGACGCCTTCAGACTTGTCTCGTCACAGCGCGTCATTCCCTTCAATCCTCCGCCGGGCCGTCTGCTCCAGGATGAAGTCCGGCCACATTTCATCCAGGAGTTGGTCAGAAGCAAACGCCACTCGCTCCACGCGTTGGTGCGAGCGCAGCCTCACCTGGTGCACGACGTGGGCTGGACGGAGATTCACGAGAGCCGCTCCCAGAGTGAGATGGACCCGGTCAACTCGTCCCAGTTGAACCCGGCCACCAGCCAGGACGTAGCCAGGACCCGCGCTGCTGCTTTGGATGAGAACAAAGGTGTGGAGGACGAGATGGAGGTGAGGACAGGTTGTTTGTGGAGCAAATCCCAGTTACTTTAGCAACAAGGCCTGAACATGTCATCTGGTTCACATTTCAGCGCATGGTCCATCTGGTGGTTCCTCAGGATGCTGAGAGCTACAGGGAACATCCTGGTACCGCTGAGTCAGACACAGAACTTCTCAGTGGACCGGGAGCAGGCGATGCCTCCCAGGAGGCCTCAGGCTTCTATGGGACGGACACGGAGGACCGGGACAGAGGTGAGGAGGGGGGAGAGGAGAGAGAGAGACGAGGAGGAGAGGACGAGTGGGAGAGAGACATCCGGGAGGACAGAGAGAGGCTGGGGGAGGAGGACGGGGGAGGAACCGATGCCCACCACCCGGATCCCCTGGAGCTCAACCACACGACTCCAGATCTGGATGCTCTGATTGGTTTGTGGACTTTACTCTGCAGGTTGTGGTGAATGAGTGAATGCATCCTGAGCTGCAGACGGGTCTCTGAGTCTGTGTTCTGGTCGCAGGCTACAGTCCAGCTCTGCATCCATCCAACGCCTCAGCGTCTGAGGAGCCGGAGCGGCGTGTTCCTCCGGTCATGGAGGTGAGCACGGGTTCACTGCTGTTTCCTCCTGTACTGTTGAAGTGGTCGTGCTCATCAGTGGACGAATGAGTCAGTGCAGAGACATGACGAGTTCTCTGCACTGACTCATCTGAGATGATCCAGGGCTCAGACCAACCAGACTCTCACTGACTTATTCCCTTCACATCTGCAGGTTAATGATAAACGCAGCATTGAGGTGCTGAGCTGTGGCTGAGGTTCATCCTCAGGAGACGCTGACTGTGGGGCTTTCTTGCAGCTCGGGGCTTTGCAGAGGGAGCTGTGGGAGGCGGAGGGTGAGGAGGAGGCTCATTCCAGCGGCTACGGAGCTCATCACTCCAACACTACGTCTGCTGCTGTAACCGCGTCTACCGCCGCTGCGTCCGAGGAGCCTGTGGGAACGGCCACACCTGAGACGGACACCGGCACCGACTTCGGGCTGCTGCGAAGTTCTACAAAAGGTTCCTAAAAGCCGCGCTGGCTCCTGTTTGGTCTTTAGTGCAGATGCTTTCGTTCAAACGCTTGTCTGCTGCAGAGGAGACGGAGGACGAGGAGATGGAGCGGGAGGAGGATGACGAGGAGACGGGCACCGGACTGTTTACCCACAATCCCACGGTGCCAGAGGTTGGCGTGGCTCCCAGCAGAGAGCCCCTGCAGCCCAGCGTGGAGGAGGAGGGGGGCGACGGAGAGCATGGGCCAAACGGTGGGTGAGGCTGCAGCGCTGCATCCACTCAGAGCTTTAAAGCCAGGAGCCACTGACAGCTCTTCTGTCTGGTTTCCTGTCAAGTCGTTCGAGTGCAGGACAGAAGCCGAGAGCGGACGAGGATCCGGCACATCGTCCCGCTCACCACCAACCCCTCCCCCACCGTCGGCTTCAGCGACCCGTCCTGGGATCGGCCGTCCCTGCAGACCCAGAGGTCAGAGGTCAGAGGCGGGGGCGTGACGGAGGTCATCCTAGCGGACAACGGTTTGGACGAGCTGGAGGAGGCGCAGCAGGTACCTGACGCTGGGGCTGATGCTGATGCAGATGCAGATGCAGACGCCGACGCCGACGCCGACGCCGACGCTGACGCTGACGCTGGGGCTGGGGCTGACGCTGACGCCGACGCAGACGCCGACGCCGACGCAGACGCCGACGCCGATGCAGACGCTGATGCAGATGCTGACGCAGACGCTGATGCAGATGCAGACGCTGACGCCGACGCAGACGCCGACGCAGACGCCGACGCAGACGCCGACGCAGACGCCGACGCAGACGCCGACGCAGACGCTGATGCAGATGCAGACGCTGATGCTGACGCGGACGCGGACGCGGACGCGGACGCTGATGCAGATGCAGACGCTGATGCTGATGCTGATGCTGACGCTGACGCTGACGCTGATGCAGATGCAGACGCTGATGCTGATGCTGACTCCTGCTGCTCCTCTACAGCCGCTCATGCGCTTGTGTGTGTGTGCTTTCTTAAGGTGGTGTGTGTCGACTGGAGCGAACTGGCTGGACGCGGTTACGTCGTCCTCAACATGAGCAAAAACCTCAACTGTGTACGTAAAAAAGTTGTATTAATGCTGCAGCAGTTTCACTGTGTGTGTTTGTTAGAATCGAGTTAGAATCATTCCACAATCGGACTCTGTCACAACTGGAAAACAAGGGCTGAAGGACTTTGGTTTTATAAACTCAACTCGTGGAGGTCGTCTGCTTTAGTTTGGATGAGGAAGTAATGGAGAGTCTGTTGCCAAGGCAACGACGCAGCACAATGACCTTGTGTTTGTTGTGGCTTTGCTCCTCTGGACTCCTCTCCTCCTGCTCCTTGAGTTGGTTCTGTGAATGCATTTATGTTTTAAATTCCTTAGTTTGGGTCCTAACTGTGTGTGTGTGTGTGTGTGTGTATCTGTGTGGTGTGTGTGTGCGTGGTGTTTGTGTGTGTGTGTGTGTGTGTGTGTGTGTGTGGTGTGGTGTGTGTTGGGTGTGTGTGTGTGTGTGTTGTGTGTCTGTGTCTGTATCTGTGTGTGTGTTTGTGTGTATCTGTGTGTGTGTGTGTTTGTGTGTATCTGTGTGTGTGTGTGTGCGTGCGTGTGTGTGTGTGTGTATCTGTGTATCTGTGGGTGTGTGTATGTGTGTGTGTGTGTGTGTGTGTGTGTGTGTGTGTGTGTGTGTGTGTGTGTATCTGTGTGTGTGTGTGTGTGTGTGTGTGTGTGTGTGTGTGTGTGTGTGTGTATCTGCGTGTGTGTGTGGCAGGAGGAGTTCCGTGCAGACCAGGGCGTCCGCTTGCTGAAGGTCATGGAGCGTGTGTTTGCGAGGCGCATGAACAGCCCTGAGGGGTCGTGGGTGCTTTACCTCAGCAAACCGACGCACCAGCAGCACCAGCTGCTGATGAACGTGGCGTCGGAGCACGGTACCAGAACGCACGCTTCACTGGGCCTCATTTGCACCAGCAGAGATGCTGACACGGGACACGTGTGTTGTGTCTTCCAGGAGTGATCGCTACCAAAGACGTGCTGGGGATGCTGGGAGAAATCAGGAAGACTTTAAACAGGGTTCGTACGTGCAGTAAAATGGAACCGCGCTGTTTTTCTCTTGGCAGCAGATGCTTTGATTGATCCAAACACAAACCTGATCAACCAGCTGATCAGGTGACATCACCGTAGTGTGAGTCAGGGTCTGCTCCAGTTCACAGTTCTACCAGGAACCAGGACGTGTTAGTCTGTGCTCTGACCTCCTGCCACTGTGACGACATGAGGACGAACAAACGTCCTCTAACTCTTCACGTGTCCGTGTTCAGGTTGGAATCCAGAACTACAGCGCAGCCGGAACCTGTCAGTCCCGTCCCAGTCAGACGCGCAGCGACTACGGCAAGCTGTTCGTGGTTCTGGTGATCATCGGCTCCGTGTGCATGGTCATCATCACGTCTGGCTTCATCTACATCTGCTGGCAGCGACGTCTGCCTGCGACTAAAACCACGGTGGGTGAACGCGCTGCATGACACGACCCGCCGCACACGCGCCTTTAATCCTCTCTGTTCCTGCAGTTTCGTGCGGAGGAGCTTCACTTCGTGGAAAACGGTTGCCACGACAACCCCACGCTGGACGTGACCAACGACAGCCAGCCTGAGATGCAGCAGAAGAAGCCGAGCACCAACGGCCTCGCGGGGGGAGGAGGGGGAGGCAGGGAGGACGGCAGCCGCTGGCAGGTGAGGGGTGGAGGCGAAGCCGAGCGCTTCGATGGAAAAGGGCAGCAGCATCACGTCTCATGTCTTTATCCAGGTGTTTGTCAATCAAGCAGCGACGGAGGAGGAAGAGGAGGAGCAGGACACACATCTCTGATGACGAAGAGGAAAAGGAGAAAGAAGAGGAAGATGGAAACATGCTGAAAGGGAGTTAAGACACTTGGAAGGTATAAAGTTGAGTGGTCAGAGTCAAACTAGGGTTGAGCTCAGCAGCAGGAGGAGTCCTTGGTTTCACCTTCAAGAAATGGAGGAAATCTCATTTTCTAATTCAAATCTGAACCTTCTGGGACGTCAGCCTTTAAACCCACAGCCAGCGCTGGTCTTCACTCAGTAGATGCGTCTTTGTGCCTTACGCTTTAGCTTGTAGCTCCCACACACAACTTTAATGTGTGAATGTAAAGGAACAGTCAAACGTGTGACGCCCAACACGCCCCAATAACACATAGAATAACAGTAGAAGACACTAGAATGTAGGAGTCAAAGCTGAGTTTGCCCTCGTGCTTCTTTGTACATGTGGTTCGGACTCCGCTGCATTTTTAGCAGCTATAAAGTTACTGTAGAAACTTATATTTTGAATAAACCAGTATATGATAATGTGTTAATATAAAACTACCCACGAGTATAAAAACTGTCTGCATCAGTAAAGGTCCATCAACAGATTAGTGGATTATTAAAATGATCCCACCGTGTCCGTGTTTGGTGACAGCAGCGACTCCTCTTAGCTGCTCCTCTGAACCAACTGGACGCCTTCAGCAACGGGAACGCACGGCTTCGGCGCTTTGTTGATTCCTCCTGGAAATAGCGCTGATGATCAGTGAAATGCTGCATCCTGTTCAGTGTATCGCGTACTACAGTGACTGACATATCTCTATTTCGCTTATAGGAATGGTTGCACCTGCTGAGGATGTTACGTGTACAACAAGTCATGTGATTGCTGTACTTGTGTGCTGCTGTTAGCCTAACGCGCTTTTTGCTATAGTCTTGGAATGGCTGCTGTGTGCTCCTGGATCGGTCCTGAGGCAAGCGGCTCAGGCTGTTTTTGGTGTCAAGCGCTGGCGCCCGGTGGTGCAGGGCTGGGGTCACGTCGAGCTGCTACAAGCATGTCTGCGTTACCGTGGTCTCCTTCACTTTGACTCACTGTCGTCCTGATGCCGTGTCCGGCTCACGCTTTAATCCACGAGCCCCTGAAGTCAGTACAGAACCATTTATGGGCCATGTTCAGGCGCTGCAGTCACGTTGGAGTTCACACGGTCAGGGTTGAATTCATCGAATATTGAGAAGACACCAAACTGTTGTCTCATCACAGATCAGTGCTCTCTGACTAAAGAGACACCTTAACATTGCTCCATGTGTTGGTTTGATTTTATTGTTGTATTTGTTGCTGCAGCTGTCACTCTTTAACATTGTCCATCTGCATTTCATCCAGATGTTGCCTGTTTTTCCTCGATGTACCAATACTGTATATGGCTTCACTATAAACTGTGCTGATTAACTGCTAAGCAGCTTTATGGACTCAAAACACACTAGTGTCCGAGCTGATTAACTAATATTACTGCCTGCTATTGTAGATGAAATGTTTCTGAAAGCACAAGATGCCGGCAGGACACCGTTTTCTTGTCATCCAGATCAGCATGAAGCTTCCAGTCCTGCAGCGAGCACCCACATAACACAAAATACAGCTGCTGTCGGCTTTTGTTTGCTGAGAGCCTCAACTAGAAAGTTTGCTTTTTGTTGCTAGAAATAAAAGGAATGCGTTCTGATAAGTGAATCAGCTGTAGCAAAATAAAAACAAACTACACACAAATAACTTGTTGTTTGTAAAAAAGGAAGATATTTAGTTTCCTGGTGAGATTTTTAGCCAGCATTTTGAAGTTTCATTTCAGGTGTTTTTATTGTTTTGTTTAGTTGTATTTATTGTTTTTTACATGTATTTTTATGCATTTTGATCGCATATTTTCTGTCACTCTTTTTGGTTGTCAGTGTAATAAGGTAAATGTGTCAATAAAATTTTGAAAAAAAGAGTCCCTCGTCTTTTCCTCTTAACTTAAAGAGGTAAATGGGTTTGTATGAAAAATCAATAAATAGAAGGATTATGTTAATTTGATTTCCATTACATTCAAAAAAATGGAAGGAAAAAAAATGCAATGTAATAGTGACATACTAAATCCAGCAATATAATACGATAAAAGTGTAATAATAATACAAATGTATAATGTTAAGTCGTGTACACAGGATCGGTCTGTCCTCGCCTCGAGGAAGTTCATTTTGTTCAGGCGGTTGTCAGTCGTCTAAATCTCGGCTGTGAACCAGGGGTCCTTTAGGCTAACGCTAATGCTCGTCAGCTAGCAGCTAAGTACGTACGCAGTCGTTTGTTGAGATGGAGATGGTGGATTGTGTGCGCTGACGATGAGCCACAACGATGTTAGGTTCGTTGAATTTACACGTTTACACTTCATACACATACGCCAAATTCTAGGTTATTTGCATCGTTTGTATTATTTTGCCACAAATGTTCAAAATCTCTCTTTCACGCTAATTTAGCTAGCTTGGGTTGTCTGGAAACAATACAAATTATTTCTAGTGTATTTTTTTAACTAATGGTTCAATCGCTGTTCGTCTCTAGTTGTCGCCTTCTAAATGTTAAAATATTTGCTATCAAATCAAGATCGATGGGTACAATGGTATTTTGTTTGGTGACAGCTAACGTTGAAACAATTTACCTTTAGAACTGGTGCACGTTGCTAGCGATCGTTACCATCTCCTACTCAATGGTTTAGTAAAGTCGACAGTAACTATCTGTAAGTGTAACGTGCACATACTAATTATACAGCGACGCCAGACTCTAGAATGAGTGTGCTTTGCTTTCAGTGTCCACCTGGCACCGTCACGTAAAGCAGATTCTGAGTGGTGTTTGGTTTTAGCTAACGTTAGCCTTAGTGCGTCAGGCGGAGAATGCACAAACATTAGGCAGACAACGCTGGGATGGGTGTCACGAGCACCAGGACCGAATACCGCCTGAATATGAAGGTGTTTGGGGACACAACTCATCTCAATGTTAGCCGGTAGCGCGTTTAACGAGCGTCAGGCCGACGAGGCCAAGGTTGGCCACTTCACTCGCTGTTTCTCGTAAGACAACACGATGGACCGATGGGAATGCGTCAGGATCTGCTGGACAGTTACTGCTTTTGTCCTCAGCCTGTCGCAGCACGTTTCCTCGGTGTCCTTTCATCCGAACCTTGGAGCAGATGGTGACACCGGTTGCTTTGACTTGTAGACAACTCGTTTTAAATCGTTCTTGTAGCTGCCACGTATCCGTATGGCAGCGTGGGGCTGCCTGGTGCGTAGCTAGTTAGCATAGAAGCTAAAGCTAGACCCCGAGCTTCAGGCCCTTAGGAGGAACTTTTCTGTGTTTGTGTTTTATTAAATGTGCCCCACACGAAGCCCCGCAAACACAGACTGATCTAACAACATGACACCTCCACATGTTAAATGCGCTCTCACATGAAAGACGTAACGAAAACTAAAACCCCACAACTGATAAACTGCTCATCAGCGATTGCTACGGAATAATGTGAGGCCAAATACTTCATCAATATAAAGTCATAGGAAAAAGGAAATGATAAAAGTAGCAACATGTGATATGACGGAGGCTTTTGGCTGTGGTCTAAAGAATTTAAAAGTAGCCTCTGTTTCTATGTTGCTGTTATATTTCCTTGATGCGCTCCACTTGTTTTTTTAATACCTATAAAATAACGTCGGTTGGTTTAAGCCTGTCGTTAAAGGAAGGTTTTCGTTTTGTTTTCCTGGGTTAGTTCATGGCTCAAAGCCAAGACAGCTGCTTGTAGACAACCTGCATCTGGCTACTAAATATGACAAACTACACGGCCGCTGGTGTTTTGTTTCCAGTCTGAACCAGTAGCAGCTCAATGCTGGCTTTTTAAATATCTCTCGGTAAATGTTGTGTAACTGCTGATTGAACAAACACACTTTACTTTAGGCTCTTGGAATTTATGATGGGTGTGGACAGAACAACTGGAAAAATGTGATGAACATAATTTGTAGTTGCGACTCCGGTTCGACCGGGCTCATTTCTTTTCCTTCTGTCTTGTGCTCCAGGGATGACCTGACGACAGCATCACCTGGTGTCTTTGACCTGCATCACCACAACTCTGTTGGATAGGACAGACCTCCTGCATCCTGCAGTCTGTTGTGGCTCGTGTCTGCCTCCTTTAAAGCAACCTGTAGTTGAGCTCTGTCAGCACCACTGTCTCTGAACCTCCTCCAGTAAAGACACGATGTATTGCCTGCAGTGGCTGCTCCCTGTGCTGCTCATCCCCAAGCCGCTGAACCCTGCGCTGTGGTTCAACCACTCCATGTTTATGGGTTTCTACCTGCTGAGCTTCCTGCTAGAGAGGAAGCCCTGCACCATCTGTGCCTTGGTCTTCCTGGCTGCCCTGTTCCTCATCTGCTATAGCTGTTGGGGCAACTGCTTTCTCTACCACTGCCACTGCCAGGACGCCGCACTGCCAGACACCGCCCACGACCCAGCGATTGTTGGGACCTAGGAGGGAAAGACAGGGAGATACCAGAGTGGGAGGAGGAAGGGTCCGAAGGTTTACGTGGCATCGCTGAAGAATTACTTACTTGCTGTAAGAAGGGAGGGACTGCACTTTGGGGGTGGGAGACCAGTGATCTGCAAAACTGCTGGAGGGGAATATCCCTGAGAATAGAGAGGAAGAGAAGAGCCCGCTTTGTAGGGTCATGGCTGCTCGTTTGCCATTCTGTAAGCGACTGAGGGGGAGGAGGGGGTGACAGGCAGGCGGGGATCAAAACGATGAGTGAGGGACGGAGAAAACAACTTTGCTTGAATGAAAACTAGACAATATGTCACCACTGTGTTTCAGTATTCAGATTTCTTTGGCCCTTGGCTTGTTTACGTCAACAAAACAGATTCACGTTTTCCCAAACCCTTCTTTGTTATGTTGAGTGGAAATGTCTTCATGTCAAGCTGCCGACATTCACCAAACCCCAGTGAAATCAGCAGATGCAGGTTTCCTGACAGCCGTGATTCTCCTCCATTCTCACACTTGAGGAACTTTAACTGCTGCGTGGCGCTGAGTCGTGTTTACACGTGCAACCGGATCAAACTCACCATTTTGGCTCCACGCGCAATGCTACCGTCAACAAGGAGAGAACACTGACACTGGGAAATCCATCAACATGCTGTGAAAACCCCGCGCTCATCGCATCATCAAACACCTGAGGTGTAACAAAGCTGAGAAACTGTCCTGTTGGTACTCGCCATGCTGTGCAGCTGCCTCCTCCTCATCTCCTCCTTCTCGCCGTGAATGTCTCTGACTGCCGCAATCATGAGCTGATCCTTTAGGCCGGTTGTTTTTTTTCTCCTGCATGGGTTAGTTCATTAAGTTTAAATTTTAATTAATTAAAATGAAATGCTGAAAGTTTCCAAAGGGTAAAGATGTGTGGAAGAGACTTCCTGTGTATGATAGGTGTTCATTGTTTCGTGATCATGGCCGGCTGAGAAGCGTAGATGTGGTGACACACAGGGAAACGATAACGGCCTCAGACGTGGTGGCGTCAAGTTTGAAGGCGTGTCGGGAAACGCAGACGTTTCCTGATGTCACCACTGCAAGTGTCTGCTCAGCTGTCAGTCACCGGTTAAGGTGTTCATGCTCTGTTCCATTTGGTGTGTGTGTGCGTGTGGTGTGTGTGTTGCAGTGCTAAACCTGCTCACTGCTTTGGTTTTAATTTAAATAAAGTTTCTCCTCTAGTTAAACTGTGTCATTTAGTTTGTTTGGTGTTTTTAATAATTCACTTTTTTCTCCTCATCCTCCTGGTCCTCAAGGTGAGAAAGTTTTAAAATGCACATTGATCAAAAAAGCTCTTACCTGTGAGACATATATGACCAGATTTAGTAATTTGGTTGAGCATCAGAAGTTAATGTGCTGAGTGGGTTCCTGAACGCAGCGCTGCACCTGGTGGCTTCTCACCTGCCAACTCCAATCAGTGCAGCAGGAAGGAGAAGGTCCGGGTCAGGGCTGCTCAATCCTGGTCCTGCTAGCTTTCCAACTCTCCCTGTCCCGGCTACTACCGGTTACTTCGACCAGGCGTGTTTACCCTGTCAGCAGCTTCCTCACACACCTGATCCAGGCAACAGCCAGGAGAGTTGGAAAACCAGCAGGACGGTGGCTCTGGAGGAGCAGGGTTCAGCCCTGGTCCAGGTGGTTGGTATTAGATCTGTGTTTAAATGTTGGATCTCTGCAGAGAAGTGATGTGAATGTGACCCCAACGTGATAACGGAGCTTGAACTGGACGGTCAGAGGGTGAACCAGAAGTGTAACTTAACTTTCATCCTGTGTTTTATTTAGCTTGAAGTCAAATGTGTTTGAGTAGAACAAAAAAACTACAGTATTTGGGTTCAAACAACCCATGGAGTAGAATCCAAACTCCGTTAAGACCCGGCTCTGGGACTGATTTTATTGGGAGAAGTCTCTGGGCTTCGAACCTGCTGGGTTCTAAGCGTGGAGTGGTGACAGACAGAACAATGAGCTGCTCCTCCACAAGAGGGCGATGTCGCGTTACGCTCCACAGCTCGGGGTCAAACTCAAACAGTCCCTTCCTGGTTTTACAACTCTCCCTTCGCCGGAACCTGCTGATTACCTTGATCAGGTGTGTTGAGGTCACTCAGCAGCTGGATGAGCCAACCGACACATGTTGAAGGTGATCCGCCGGAGACCGGCCCTCGGGAACCGCAGTTTGACACCTCTGTGAAAAGATCTGACACGTTCAGTCACAAAACAGGCCCAGGTTTAAGTAAACTGAAAATAGAGTTTCATTATATTTCAATTGACCTTTGTGACGTTTTGATTTGGTGCCTTGTCATTTTTTTGGGTGGAAAATTTTTGCAGATTCAAAAAGGTTGGGAAACACTGGTTTACAGATAATTTCTTGTTCGTCCACTGAGTCTGTAGGAGAGAGTGCTCCATTTCCTGACGCTGATTGTAGAGCATTTTCATTATGGGTCGACTGAGGGAGCACCAAAGCAAAAGCCCCATTGGACTTCACAGCTTTTTATTTTATTTATTTAAAAAGATTCCCACGTCCCACTCGAACGGTGTTTAAATGTCAGATAGTCCAAGTGGGTTCTGCTGCAGCCAAACGGGCCGTGTCCTGTGAAGCCTGCTGGGGTCAGGGCCCCGATCCGCCAGCGGAGGACAGCACCCGCCTCAGCAGAACGCCATTCAGTAGGAAAAAGCTGTGAATGAATATATACGAGCAGGACGGGCAGTTTGGGGTATTAGGGATTTATTTGGTCTGAGTTTAACAAACACACACTTTAGTGAAACAATATTTACTCCTCATCTTCCAACAAAATGAAGAACTTCTCCTGTCCCAGTAATAAAAAGCAAACGTGTCATAAAAAATGTACAAAAACAAATTAAATTAAATGCGTTTCATTGAAATAAACACAATTCCATCTCCTTGGAACGTAACACTGCACAGTTCAAACATAAATGCAGACTATGGAGAAGAGTCACCGATGTCCAAACTGGAGCCTTGGAGCAAAGTGCAAACTTTGTCCTTTCAGGCAAAGCTGGAGTCCATCATCATCACCCGACCACCGGTACCACAGTTCAACAAGGTGCGTTTCCCTCCAGGAACCTCGTTCTGCTCAGTCAGGCTCGATTCAGGTCCAGAATCGTTTCCTACAGAATCGTAATCTCTGTCTCTTGGTTCTGGTACGCCTCCTCCTGCATCTCAGCGTACATCTGGTCCATCCTCTGGAAGGCCTGGTAGCCCTTCTTACCTGCAGACAAGTGCAAAGAAGCAAATGGTAAAGATAAGTGATAAACTATGATCTACTGCATCAACACAACTGGTACCAAAGGAGAGGACGGCTTCTCTGGCAGCGCTGCGAACGTCTTCATCTGGTGATCGATACAGGTCCGCTATGTGGTCCACACTCTCAGGTCGCCTGGTGAGACACACACACACACACACACACACACACACACACACACACACACACACACACACACACACACACACACACACACACACACACACACACACACACACACACACACACACAGTTACTACCACGCTAGACATTGAAGTAAAGCCGCTCTGATGCGTGTCTCACCCTGAGGCATTTAAGAGCCAGACAGGAGCCTTGTTGGATTTGAACATCAGTGCTTTTCAGAGTCTCTGTGTAAAAAACGATCGCCTGAAAAAGGTAGAGAAACAACAGTCAGACGTGTCAGATGTAACAATGAGCCTTTACTGCTCACGCTTTTAAGAGCTTCTCTTTAAAACCAGCTGCATTTCCTAAAGTGTAGGATTATTTAGCGCTTATTAAGTGCTTTTACTTTGACGTACAGGTATCTGTTAATACGGCAGTACTTTCACCACGTCATGATGCAGACGTTGCTGCTGTGGCTGATGTCCTGTCGTCCTCAGGTATAAAACATTCAATGGCAGAGTTTCACTCTACAGAGTGAGCATCCTATTAGCGTGTAGCCGTTAGCCTGGCTATAGCTCACCCTGCTCCTGAAGGCCTTGAAGCCTGCAGCCCTGCAGAGACAGTTGGCAGCAGCTTTGCAGACTTTGTGGTTGGAGTCGTTGTGCAGAGCAGCCAGGGTCTGCAGCGTGCAGGTGAGTGGGAGGAGCCCGGCAAGGCGCCGCCCCTGCAGCTTATTCAAAGCCCGCCTCCTTTTGGGGCCCCTCAGGGCCGACAGGATGTACTCTGAAACACACCAGCCAAGTTAATGCACCCATGTGCAAGCCAGAGTCCAATACTGAGCAGAGGAACGTGCCGTCAGCACACGAAGATCGGGAGGAAGCAGGGAAGCATGGGTCGGACTCTTCCTATCAACATATTTTGGCAGCGAGCGGAGTCATGTGGCTTTTAAAAATCCTCACACGCCCAGTTTGGCATTAATGCTGACAGATGGTCCAGATGCCTCAGGATCTGGGAGCATTCCAGAAATCGCAGCAAACTAAAAGCCCAGCAGAGAAGTGGAAGAGGAGACCATTCCTCAGCTCTGGGACACACCCAGGCACGCTGCAGCGGTCCGTTTACAGTTAGAATGCTGTCGTTTTAGTGTCTGGAGGTTTTCTGCTTCACTGTATTTGACTCCACACCAGGGCTTAGTGACCTGCTAACATGACGACCAGTCATCTGAGTTCTGATCTGCCCCAGAGCTCCAGTTTAGCACCAGTCACTGTGTGACCTGCCCTAGAAAAACATCCTCACAGTTCTGAAGCACTGCATAGAACAATCTCAAACCTACAGCTTTCTGCAGAATCCATCCTCTCAATAGTTTTGAAGTGTCCCTTTATTGCGATCTCAGTCCTCAGACGCGTGTGGAGGCTTGTGAACGAAGGCCTACCTTCCTTGGAGAGGCGTGAGATGTGGTCACCCACTCCTGAACGCCCCAGCGTTTCAGAAACACCGACAGCTGGAAGATGGTGACTCTCTCCTGGGCTGCAGACGGGTCGAGGGTCGGGAACCATTCGACAGGTGGACTGAACCTGCTGCAGGAGCTGGGCGAACACTGGAACACAGAAGCAGAAGGCACTGAGCTCAGCCGGCAGGAAGCAGGAAGCAGTGAGCTCCGCCGGCAGGAAGCAGTGAGCTCAGCCGGCAGGAAGCAGGAAGCACTGAGCTCAGCCGGCAGGAAGCAGGAAGCAGTGAGCTCAGCCGGCAGGAAGCAGGAAGCAGTGAGCTCCGCCGGCAGGAAGCAGGGAGCAGTGAGCTCCGCTGGCAGGAAGCAGGAAGCAGTGAGCTCCGCCGGCTGGAAGCAGTGAGCTCCGCTGGCAGGAAGCAGGAAGCAGTGAGCTCCGCTGGCAGGAAGCAGGAAGCAGTGAGCTCCGCCGGCTGGAAGCAGTGAGCTCCGCCGTCAGGAAGCAGGAAGCAGTGAGCTCCGCTGGCAGGAAGCAGGAAGCAGTGAGCTCCGCCGGCAGGAAGCAGTGAGCTCAGCCGTCAGGAAGCAGTGAGCTCAGCCGTCAGGAAGCAGGAAGCAGTGAGCTCAGCCGTCAGGAAGCAGGAAGCAGTGAGCTCAGCCGTCAGGAAGCAGGAAGCAGTGAGCTCAGCCGTCAGGAAGCAGTGAGCTCAGCCGTCAGGAAGCAGGAAGCAGTGAGCTCCGCCGGCTGGAAGCAGTGAGCGGCGTCTCCGCCTGTCTCAGGCGTTAGCTCACCTCTTTCCGACTGGCCAGGCTGCTTGGCCTTCACTTTGTGCGTGTAGCGTTTTCTCAGCGTCCTGGAGAAGCTCTCACACGGACACCAGAACGGAGAACCGGTGCCGTTCACACACTCCTCCCAGAACTGCAGCGTGTCCCTGCTTCTCTGGGCCTTAGGCAGAACTGAAGACGAGAATGACCTCCGTCATTCAGCGAACGCAAATGACTTCCTATGAGACAAAGAGGTTTTCACTAACTGTCACGGGCAGAGAGGACGTCGTTCTTTTCCAGCAGGAGACAACTGACTCCCTCCAGGACTTCAGCCTGCAGAGCCATCTCCTCCAGCAGGTCCCGCCGAGCCGGACCGAAGGCCGTCGTCTGCGTCATCTGAGGAGACGTCACTGGTAAGACTCAGATTTGTCCATGCTTTGACCCAGTCTACACTGCACAGACAGTGTCGCACCTGCAGCAGGAGGCAGCAGATATCCAGCTGAGTCTCCAGAGCCTGGTCTAGACTCCAGTTCCCAGAAGTCAGAGGGGCAACGACCAGCTCGTCCTCAGAAGCGGACTGGCTTTGCTGTGAGAGGAGGCCGAGGCTTCTCACGGTGCTCTGCTGGAGGGAACTGATGCTGGAGGACACAAAGCACGGACCAGTGGCTTGACCTCGGTGCTCACGCTTTCATTCGTTATTCTGAGACTCACCCGCTGTCCTTGAGCCTCAGGCTGCCCAAACAGGAGCCGTCCTCGTCCGCATTGAAGTCATGTGACAGGAAGTCAAAGCTGCCGAGGACCTCCTCCACGGCCAGCGTCTCCTCTGAGGGGGAGCTCCTCAGCAGGGAGAGGTCGTTCTGCAGGAGGACGTGGACACGTTCAACGCGTGACAGGCGTTCACGCGACCACACACAAACACACAAACCTTGAGGATCGTGGCCAGGTGTAGTATCTTGTTGTCCAGGGCCTTGGCCTCCTTCTCAGAGCAGCTGTGCTTGTGCAACGTCACCTCCAGGTCTGAGAGCTGCGCTGCCAGCCTGAGGGTCTGGGTCCTGCGCTGGGCCCCGCTCCCCCCGGCCCGTCCTGGGATCGGACCGGACGCGGCCTCTGGAGGCTGAGGAGCGGAGGACGAGTCCTGGAAGAAACCAAAGAGTCACGGTCGAGACGAGACCTGGAGCAGTCCCACATGACAGGGTCCGAACCTGCACGCTGACCGTGGCCCGGCCCGCTCCCTGCGTCTCAGCCTCTGCGTCTCCACTCTTCCTGAGGAGGTCCGGAGTACTGGGCCTGTGTCAGGAGCAAACGCTGACGTGATGAGAACCTGAAGCGAGTGATCGGAGGAGGACCAGCAGGCCGGCGTTCTCACCTCTGGAGAGCTGGGATGGATCCTGTCTCAGCCTCCGGAGCAGATGCATTGAGGCAGTGAGATGCACCTCCCCACTGCTCCTCCCCCCTCCCCAGCTGGGTGTGGCTTCCTGCCAGGCTGTGGTCCTGGCTGCTGCTGGACAGGAAGCTCTGAGCCCGCGTCAGACTGTGGATGAAGCAGGGATTGTAGTCGTCTTCCAACCAACACCCTGCAGCCGTCAGGACGGCGAGCTCACCTGGCGTGGGGCCCTGGAGGCGCCTGCGAGGCGTCGGACAGGTAGCTGAGCAGAGACAACGCCGCCCCGGTTCTGATGAGACAGCAGAGACGGCAGGGAGCCTTCCTGCACCATGGACTGCGTGGAGCAGAGGAAGGTTAGAGCCGTGAGGCGCAGGCCTGTGAGCTGCCTGCAGCGTTCCTCACCATCAAGTACTTCTCGGTGAAGGAGGGGGAGCTCGGCGCCGTCCAGCTGTAGACGGAGCTCTTCCTGCTGCTCACCGACTGCCTGCTCACAGACAGCGGCCTCAGCCTGTCGGCGTTGTCGAAGGGGCTGCGGGAGCAAACAGACGTTTTCTGCTGAGTGACAGTTCACCGAAGGTTCACACACACAGCTGCTGCCTGGATGCAAAGCTGGAACCTGCTGTGGGTTTGACTGCAGGCTGCTCAGCGTTTGGACAAACTGTGAACCTGAAATACCCCGTGCACGGACGAGCGTGCACGGACGAGCGTGCACGGACGAGCGTGCACGTGTTACTCACACTGCGCCACGCGGTTCAGTACCTAAACACGTGGCAAATCGGTAGAAAGCGGTTTCCTTTTCATTTATGACCTAACGTCACATGTGACCAGGGCTGAGGATCGGAACCAGGCCCAGAGGTCAGAGGTCAGAGGTCAGGATGTGTCTGCGTGTCCGTACTTCCAGGTCACTTCCAGTTGGAGTTTCATAGTTCCCAGCTCTGTGACGTCCACCAGCATCAGCTGAGGTCTCGCCACGAAGAAGTCCGCGCTCGCACACGTTACCATGCCAACCAGCAGCCAACCCAAACCCTTGGCCTCCGTCACCTGCAAGGAAGGAGGAAACAAGGAAACAATGCAGGAAACCAGCTGAATCTGATTTGGTCCTGACCTTCAGTTCACGTTTTACCTTAATCTCAAAGTTGTGGTGTATGTGGGGGAGGAAGACCATCTCCTCTTCATCCCAGGCCTGTGTGTCATCAGATTCGATCCGTCCTCTGATTTTCCATCGCTGGCGACCCAAACGTACGACCACCTGGTTGGACACGACGAGACGGGTCAGAACCGACTTTATTCCAACATGGCGTCTGTGAAGCCGGCAGCTCACCTCGTACTGGTCCCCGGGGCAGAGTCGAGCGAAGCCGATCAGACCTGGAGGAGAAAGGGGTGTTGGAGGAGGCCGTGTTCCCAGCGACCCGTGGTTGTGTGTGTGTGTGTGTGTGTGTGTGTACCTTTCATTTTAATGTGCAGCTCTCCCAGGAGGATCTCCAGCTCCCCTTCCATCACAGACATGTCCTGGAGGGAGAAGCTGCGTTAAAGGCAGCTGAACAGAGAGCCTCCTCCTCTGTGGCCCAACGGACAGAACAGAACCGAGCCTGAGGCCGAGACGGAACCGCGGAGCAGCAGCATTTCATTCACTTCAAACAACATCATCATGAAACAACTTCCTGAATCTGTCTAAATAGAACTCTGCTGCTGAGTCCGTCTGCTCTCAGCCCCAACAGATTCTGTCTCGTCAGCAGTTTTGACTAGAATTCAGACCATAATACACCATTATTTTTATTAAGCTAGGCAGCTGTCCACATGTGAATCTACAGCTGGTAAAATATTATGAATGTCCTGTTTGGAATCCAACATGCAGCCACATCTGTGTGTGTGTGTGTGTGTGTGTGTGTGTGTGTGTGTGTGTGTGTGTGTGACGCTGGTTTAATCACTGTTAAAGAGAAGACGATTGGTGCAAATAACATTCAGACTCAAACAAACAGTCGAAGCGACGATGCGAAGTGGCTGAAAGTGGAGCGTGTGATTGAGGCCCACAGACGCTGTGAAGGAGCCGCAGTCGTCGGTATCGACCCGAGAATGACCCGCGGCGGCGTCGCACAGAACCGCCTCCGCGCAGCCATCGGGCGGCGCCGTGACCCGCGGAGCCCTGGGCCGAGGAACATTAGAGCCTTAAAGCAGAGTGCGACTGCTGCGTGTGTGTTTCAGCCTCTGCTTCGGTCGCGACAGCAGTGATTCGACCTTTCACACGAGATGCGTTTGTCACATCAGACTCAATGTTTGCATCTTATTTTGGCTAGAATCTGCTTCAAGCAAGCCAGAGTGTAGCGAGGGAAGGGCTCTGGGACCGTGTGAGGGCGCGGGCGGCTCCACTACCTGCAGGCTGTGCCTGTGGTTGTGGCTGAGCTCCAGCAGACTCTCTCTGGACGCTCGCGTGGACGGCGACAGCGCGAAGGCCCTCTTCATGTTGACGGCTCCCTGACACAGCCTCCACTGGATGCAGTAGGTCTCGTAGAGCTCCTCCACCTGCAGAGACAGGCCCAAAGTGGGACGCAAATACTATGGGATGTGGTGTGTGTGAAGACAAGGTGCAGCGCTTTACTTTGCTGATCTGGAACTCCAGGCGCCGTATGTGTCGCTCCAGCGCTCTGATCTCCTGTCAACGGAACCAGAAACAGTCAGGTTCCACTTCCTTCTCTGTCAAAGAGCTCTGACCTGATGGTTAAATGTTACCTTCTCCAGATCGTAGAGGAACGCCTGAAACCAGAGAAAAGGCATCGTCGTCATCATCATCATCATCATCATCATCTTCATCATAACAGCAGCTACGGCCCCTCCCACCCTGCTCTCACCAGTCTGGAGTTCCTCTTGGTCTCTCGCTGCTGGGACGACAGCACGTCCATCTCTGCCTGGAGGACGTCCAGGAACTCCCTGAGAAACGAGCTCATTCTCTCATCGCAGCTTTTCTACTCGCAGCACACGCCGGAAAGGTTCTCTACTCACTTGAGTCCTTTGCGAAGCGCCAAGAAGATGCGGTCGACCTGCTGGGGCTGCACGGGCCGGACGGCGGCGCCTCTGCTGGCAGACAGGTGCATGCTGGGAGCTTTAGGCGTCGCGGCTTTGCTGCGCAGGGAGCTGCGAGCCGGCGGCGGCCTGGAAGCAAACAGAGGCCTTTAATCGTCAGCCGCCATGTTGGCGCTCGGCGCCGCTGACTTCTGCTGCCTCACGCTCTCATTCTGGCTTCTGACTGAAGTGGTGTCATTTCAGAGCGTCCCCCGACTCACGAACACGCGTGAGAATAAACTCAGGACGTAAACAGACAGACATAAATTTAGGAGCCGGTTCGTTTGTTTTCATTTAAAATCGGTCATATTTTTGCAGAACAGAAGATTTGTAACGATGTCCCCTGTAATTATGGATTCAGACGTTTCCTGGGTGTGTCCGATTTGTCTTCTCTCTGTTTGTGTCTCGTCACTTCGTGTTCCCGTCAACATCAAAGAGCCACGATGGAGAACAGAGGGACCGCACAGCGTGTGATCCCATGAAGACCTCAGCGCCGCCGTGGACGCGGCTCCAGGACCGTGGACCCGTCACAGATAAAGAACTTCCTGCTTCCAGTCGCATCACACTGACACACGTTCAAAGGGACGCGAGGCTCTGCTCAAGGCTCAACGGGAGCGAAGCGGCAGGTGAAGTCCTCGGTGACCTCGCTGGAGGCTGGAGGCCCAGTTTGGTCCCGTAGCAGAGCTGAGGACGCTGGTGTGGCCTGAAGCGGGTTCAGGCTGTGGTTCCGGTTCGGCTGAGGACACAGGAAGTGCATTCCTCATTCTCTCTCTGGGAGCGACAGTCAACATCTGCCCCTTGTTTCATTCACAAATAACATGGTGACGTCTGTGGTGCGTTCACTGTCAGTGAGGAACCGGCTCGTTCCTCCGCTCGAGGGCGAAGGGATTTCCATCGACAGTTAACAGGACGCGTCGTTGCCTTTGGTTTACAGTGTTTTTGTAGAAACTAAAGCTGCTACAGTGTCTGATCATGAGTGGAGACGTGACGCTGTGTGACTCGTACCGTCGCCGTCCTGTCAGAGAGCTGAACCCAGTGAAGGAGCGGCTCCGTTGGACCGGACCTGCAGACTCGAACCTCAGCTTCACCGACATCCTGCAGGGACACAAAGCAGGAGTCACACTCGGTTCTGACTCGGCGGCGCTTCGTTCTCCAGGACTCATGGTCCAGTTTCACCTTGTTTACGTCCACTTCTGCTCCACATGCAAACACTTAAATCAACGAGTGAGAGAGGATTCAAAAACAGGAAACAGAGCAGCAGCTTCAGAGACACACACGCACACACACTACATTTACAGCCGCGTTGGTCTCGTGCACATGTTTAGAGAGAAACTTCATATCTGGAACGAATGAAGCGTCTTTGACAGAGTTGGTCCAAACTAGAAGTACTGGTTAAAAAGAGGATAAACTTGATTGACTTTTTTCCATTTTGCAGCTGGATTCAGTCAAAATGGAACTGAAGGACAACAACATTTACAAGCCGTGTAGTTGTGAGCAGGTGGAAGCAGCTCCAAACGCTGGGCCGGCGCCGCAGGTTCCCCGTCCTGGTTCTGATCCGTGTCTGCACTTGTTTGGCTTGTTGGACTTGGTGGTTCCGACCCTCACGGTTTGGACAACGACAGCTTGAACAAACAGCAGAGCTGTGCTGCCAGAATGAAGTAGTTCACAATAACCCAGATGTGAAATATACCAGAACCAACACACACGCTGAGCAACCGCTCAAAACAGCAGCGCAGAGATTGGAACCCGGGTCCAGTCCTGCACATCAGCGCCGGAGCCACAAAGACAGAGACGCTTTGCCTTTAACCCCAGCGTCGCAGGAACATCACACAACGCTTGATGGTTCTTCCTTCAACCCGGTTCAGGCCCGAATGACCGAACCATGTGCTCGGTTAATGTTAAAATCGGGTTTGAGCGCTGTGCTCAATAGTTGGAGTGGGACACACGATCTGAAGACTTCAGATCAGGTGCCTCTGGGTTGTTGAAAGGTTCAGAGAAAAGCTGGAACCGGACCTCCAGGTGGTCCACTGGGCCCGTGTGGCGAGGAGGTGGGAGGTTGGGCTGCAAGTGTGTCTGTGTATCAGAATATGAACGTTTAGTGTCAGTGTGTGAGCTGAGGTTCTGCTCCATGAAGCAGCTCCAGGACCAGACAGAACTCGACCAGAACCATTTGATTCTTCTGCTTTTCATGGTTTGGGCCGTCTCTTCCTCAGGGGCTTCAGTGGTTCCGTTCCATTGCACAGTCAGCCTCTTTTCTACGTCAGCATTGGCCTGGTTCTGGCTGCACCCACCAGTTCTGCCCTCTCACAGTGAACGGGCTCGTTAGTGAGGAAGTCCCTGAGGACGACCCGGCGCTGAGCCAATGCCAGCACCGGTGTCACTGTGGGAGCCCAGACCCGAACACACGGGTCAAAGGTCTGGGCCACTCAGCTCCAACACACAACAGACAGAAATCTGAAGGATCGGATGGGTGAATCCAGAGCAAACAGAACCCAAGTGTGGAAACAAACAAATCCGCTTTGTGCATGTAAACATTCAAGAGCAGAGAAGCAGCAGATCGTTCCAATAACCGGCCTTTTGTGAGGAATTCAGAGAATTTAACGAGTTTGTGCCTCCAGCACATTTTTAAATGAAACCATGCAGGAGCAGTGAAGGAAACACATGAAGGGGTCACGAGGCTACGCAACGCACGGCCGTGTTCATCATCGTTTGGTCGTTGCCATGACAACGCACGCCCACCATCATTACTATGGCTTCCAACAGCAGCAGGTGATGATTGCTTCATGCCACTGAAACGCTGACGGTGCTCTGTCCAAACTGGTTCCGGTTCTGGACCCCTACGCGTCACAGCTTGACTGCTAATGCAACTAATCTGAAGACAAAGCCTTGCCTCGGTGAGCGACTGATGGCGTCTCTGCAGACATGCGTCATGTCCAGTGACCTGGGGCTGTGATTTCCTGATTAGATCAACACGGCTCACGTTCCTGTGGCTGCTTTGTAATCGAGCACATGGGAAACAGCTTGGGAACGTTGTGTATGGACATCTCCAGTCTCCTGGGTCCTCGTGTGTGTTTCTGGGCTCCAACCCCCAACCCTCCACTCACATCCTGCATCTCCTCCGTTAGTGAAAACATCTCATGCTCTTCTCATTTCGTCTTGAATTCTCCTCTCGCTTTCCATAATTTATGCTTTTATTCCTCCATCCTCCTCTCGCATCTTCTCAACAATCTCTGGCCCAAGGATCATTTGTTATCATTGAAAAACGGCTTTCTATTACTCTGAACGCTCTCCAGGGACCAGATCCACTTTCCAAACAAACAGACCACAAAACAACGTGTCCGTCCGGGCCGTGAAAGTGAGCCCAGCGCTCGTCAGAGCAGATGAAATGCTTTTCACACGAGCTCTGACAACGATCGGAGGGGTCAAAGGTCACGGTGACTCACGGTGAAGAAATAGGATGTTGTGGATTGAGTCACACAGTTTTCATAGCGCACTGGTTTTGACAGATCAGAGCTGGGTCCGGTTCTGCTCCGGGCCAGAGTTCATGCTGACCGTCGCCTCACTGAGGCCAAAGCAGGCTTTTATTTTGGAGGACGTGGCTGTGACCTGCCATCTTTTCCCATCTTCCTCACGGGGTTAAAGGTCGAGGACAAAGCAAACAGCCTGAACGCTGGCACCCATTCAAAGCAAAAAGCTCACAGCGGCGCTGATGAAGCCTTAACGTGCGCCGACGCGTCCCGAGCGACGATCCTGCTGACTAATGTTCTCTGCTTTCACCAAATCAGACCCTGGTGTCTTGACCTCACGCTGCGCTTGTGTTTTTGATCAGCTGTTGCTTCATGCGAGTGAGCTGGACTTTCAGCGCTCTGCTCGGTCACGATGTTCAGGTTCTGTTTGCGGAGTGAAGTGCTGAGAGGTGGGTGGAAACCTTAGGAAGCATTTATCACTGATGTGACAGAGGAGGAAACATCTGGAGGACGCAGACACACTTAAATCATTAATCCTAGTTTTGCAAGGCTGAATTATATAAGATGTTTGTGTTTAAAGGGGCCAAAACACTCGAAGCACCTCCTCCAGTGATAAACTGGGTGCTGCTCTGCCTGTTGTTGGCCTCCCTCTGCTGTTACGTAGTCACATCCAGGCTTCCTGTGTTTTCAGACGGAGCCAGAGCAAAGATTCAGAGCCTCTGCAGTAACTTCATCTCTCTAATCTATTGACATAAACTCCTTCAAACACAGTGCACCTCTGTTTTCCTGAGAAGAAACAAACATCTGGGCTTTTGTGCACATGCGTGGCTTCAGCGCACAAAAACACGGAGGCTCACGTCCACGTTCATCATCATCTGTAGATGAAAAACATCTGCCTCTGTCCAGATGTGCACAGTGACCGTCCTCATCTGGGTCTGGATGCACACGAGCCCAGTGCGTTCATCAACAAACAGAGTGGAGCTATGTGGAACATTTCCGTGAAACCCATCCATCCATCCATCCATTTTCTTAACCGCTTACTCCCTAGTGCGGGGTCGCGGGGTGCTGGAGCCTATCCCAGCTGGCTGCGGGCGAGAGGCAGGTCCACCCTGGACGGGTCAACAGTCCATCGCAGGGCAACACATAGACACACAACCATTCACTCACACACGCACACCTACGGGCAATGGAGAGAAGCCAATCAACCTAATGCACGTCTTTGGACTGTGGGAGGAAGCCGGAGAACCCGGAGAGAACCCACGCAAACACGGGGAGAACGTGCAAACTCCACACAGAAAGGCACCAGGGTCGGAGGCGGTTCCGTGAAACCGTGGCTTTAAATCCTGATGTTTGATCAGAGGACGGCGTCAGCGCTGAGGAAGAACTTCACAGAGCAGAAAGGAGGGAAACTCCTCACCTCGATTGGTCCAATGGGTCAGATCCTGGTCCTGGTGCCGTCACTTCATCCTCAGTGTGTGCTGTGAAAGATGAAAGCAGCCTGTAAATACACACGACGTGTAACGAGTTGATGTGAGAATCCTGAAACAAACAGAAGCTCAATAACGTGGAGCTCACTGGACTCAACGACAGAATTAAAGCCACACCATTATTTTCCATCACACTTCTATAAATGACTGATTCATGAGGTGAGAGTGTTGTTGTTGGACGCATCGGTAAATTGAATCATCCACGACCAACCTCTCGAGGACACGGAGCTGAATTAATGTTTCCACAGCTTTGATTCTTTTCTGATACAGACTGAGGTCACAGCGAAGCCTCTGTCTGTCAGTGTTGTGTCTCTCAGGGAAACTCATTGTTTCTCTCCTTCTTCTTCTCCTCTGTTCTGCTCTGACTCTTGAAGAGGAGCAAATAGAAAAGCCAGAGAGGAGGAGGAGGAGGAGGAGGAAGGATGAGAGGAAACCTTCTGGGTTTGCAATCACTCTGCCTCCTGTTTTTCCAATAAACTGCTGTCAACACCACTTCTGCAGAGCATCCGCGCACACACACACGCAAACACGCGCACACACACACACACACACACACACACACACACACACACACACACACACACACACACACACACACACACACACACGCAAACACGCGCACACACACACACACACGCACAACACCCACACACCAACACTCTCACACACACACACACACACACCACACACACACACACGCACACACACACACACACACACACACACGCGCGCGCACACACACACGCGCGCACACACACACGCACACAAACACACACACACACACACGCACACGCACACGCAAACACGCACACACACACACACACACACACACACACACACACACACAAACACACACACACACACACACGCTGCGCACACACACACGCACACAAACACACACACACGCACGCACACACACACACACACACACACACACATCGCACACACATCGCACACATATCGCACGCGTCGCACAACGCAGAGCTTCAGACTTACGCAGAGCTGCAGAGGCTGCGCTGGCCCGTGTTCCTGATGTGACACCTTTTCTACGTTTCCTCGGCACTGAGTCGACTAATGAGCGACAGGTGCGGCACCATGCTGTGAGCTCGGACCGAGCCGTCCACTGAGCTGCCCGTCTGAAAACCTCACGAGCCGCCGGAGGTCCAGTCCCACATACGGGTCCCCTGCAGGCCTGGCCCGATCCACGCCACCCAGAAATGAAATCTCAGCTTACGCTGTATGTTTTACGCTGTAGGAGAAGCATCTAAGAACGAGCCGGAGCTCAGCAGCTGTTTGAAGATCAGATGTAACAGGACGAGGCACGGATGCGGGTCGTCATCGCGACACTGGAGGCATTTACAGCTTCACAGCATCTGATGAGAGCAGCAGCTCCGAGTGGCCCCGGTTCTGCTGCACATGCAGGTTTACTGGCTTCAGACGGGTCCGTTGGTTCCGTTAGGACACGGACCGACCCGTTCAGCTGCTCCCTGAGCTGCTGTGGGGTCTGAGCCAGGACTCCAGCCTGGGGGGGTCAGCACAGGGTCCGATGGCCCGAGAACCAACGTGTGCACCGTGAAGCTGCACGCTTGTGTTTCAGTTACGCAAAGTGAAAGCAATAAATCACAGTGAGAAGAGCAGATGGAATGAACGTGTCCAAGCATGAAGGCAGCGAGTGTGTGTCTCTGCTCAACCCTCACACTTCTGTTACAGCAGAGCGGCCTTTGAGTGATGGATTTGAAGCTCTGATATTGTTAATCTGGAAAAGTCGCTTTGTTATTATTCTATCAAGTGGAATTATGTTTATGTAAAGCTGATTTCTAACAGTTGCAGCATTTTTCACATTCTTTCCTGCAGTTTTACATTAAAACAAACCTCAGGTGGGTTTGATGACGGTTCACAGTCGTTGCCTGAGCTGCTGCAGATAAATGTTCCATTCATGTCACTGGACGTATCACACAACAGATGCACCAGTTGTAGTTCACTGCTGGTTCTCATAGGAACAGGGTCGGTTCCTCACTTCCCATGAACAAGGTTGAATCAGCCTGACGACTGCACACACGCACACGCACACGCACACGCACACGCACACACACACACACACACACACACACACACACACACACACACACACACACACACCTGGTTGGTCTCTGCTCAGCTGTCAGTGATCTGTCACTCATCTGACTCATATAAACACGCTTCCAGCCTGTTTCCTGTTTGTTGCTTGCTGCAGCCAGGTCCAGTCTGACGCTGGAGCCTCTGATCTGTTCTATGGTGCTGGTGCATCTCTGTGCTTACTGGGCGTGACTTGCCTCTGAATTGATGAAATGTGTATCTAGGAGTATGTTTGTTAAAATGAGACCTGCCTGCTTTGTGACCGGGT